>NW_028226589.1:0-27500 GCF_052327205.1 Somniosus microcephalus
TTTAGAAGTGAGAATTTTCGATTGTTTCGGAGTGTTTTGGAGTGTTTTATATTGTGTTCTGGGGTTTTGGTGTGTTATGGACTGTTTTGGAGTGTTGTGGAGTGTTCTGGTGTGTTTTTGAGTTATGTCGTGTTTTGAAGTGGATCGGAGTGTTTGGGAGTGACTGTTTTGAAGCGAGAATTTGGGAGTGTTTTGTGTTGTGTTGGAGTGGATTGGTGTGTTTGGGAGTGACTGTTTTGAAACGAGTGTTTTTGGAGTGTTTTGTAGTGCTCTGGTGTGTTTTTGAGTTATTTCGTGTTTTGAAGTGGATTGGAGTGGATTGGAGATTTTGGGAGTGACTGTTTTGAACCGAGTGTTTTGGAGTGTTTTGTACTGTGTTGGAGTGTTTTGGATTGAAAGTTTAGAAGCGAGAATTTTCGAGTGTTTGGGATTATTTTGGAGTGTGTTATATTGTTTTGGTGTGTTTTGGACTGATTTGCAGTTGTTGTGGAGTGTTCTGGTGCGTTTTTGAGTTATTTCGTGTTTTGAAGTGTTTTGGAGTGGATTGGAGTGTTTGGGAGTGACTGTATTGAACCGAGTGTTTTGGACTGTTTTGGAGTGTTGTGAAGTGCTTTGAAGTGTTTCGTAGTGTATGGGACTGTTTTGGAGTGTTGAGGAGTGTTCCGATGTGTTATTGAGTTATGTCGTGTTTTGAAGTGGATTGGAGTGGATTGGCGTCTTTGGAAGTGAGTGTTTTGAAACGAGTGTTTTGGTGTGTTTTGGACTGATTTGGAGTGTTGTGGAGTGTTCTGGTGCGTTTTTGAGTTAAGTCGTGTTTTGAAGTGTTTTGGAGTGGATTGGAGTGTTTGGGAGTGACTGTTTTGAACCGAGTGTTTGGACTGTTTTGCAGTGTTGTGAAGTGTTTTGAAGTGGTTCGTTGTATATGGGACTGTTTTGGAGTGTTGTGGAATGTTCTGGTGTGTTTTTGAGTTATGTCGTGTTTTGAAGTGGATTGGAGTGGATTGGCGTGTTTGGGAGTGAGTTTTTTGAACCGAGTGTTTTGCAGTGTTTTGGTGTGTTTTGGACTGATTTGGCGTGCTGTGGAGTGTTCTGGTGCGTTTTTGAGTTATGTCGTGTTTTGAAGTGTTTTGGAGTGGATTGGAGTGTTTGGGAGTGACTGTATTGAACCGAGTGTTTTGGACTGTTTTGGAGTGTTGTGAAGTGTTTTGAAGTGGTTCGTAGTATATGGGACTGTTTTGGAGAGTTTGGGAGTGTGTCGGAGTGTTTTGGGTAGAATGTTTAGAAGCGAGAATTTAGGAGTGTTTTGTATTGTTTTGGAGTGTTGTGGTGTTTTGGTGTGTTTTGGACTGTTTTGGAGTGGCTTGGTGTGTTTGGGAGTGACTGTTTTGATCCGAGTGTTTTGGAGTGTTTTGTGTGTTTGGTGTGTTTTTGAGTTATTTCGTCTTTTGAAGTGGATTGGAGTGGATTGGAGTGTTTGGGAGTGACTGTTTTGAACCGAGTGTTTTGGAGTCTTTTGGTGTGTTTTGGACTGATTTGGAGTGTTGTGGAGTGTTCTGGTGCGTTTTTGAGTTATGTCGTGTTTTGAAGTGTTTTGGAGTGGATTGGAGTGTTTGGGAGTGATTGTTTTGAACCGAGTGTTTTGGACTGTTTTGGAGTGTTGTGAAGTGTTTTGAAGTGTTTTGTAGTGTATGAGACTGTCTTGGAGAATTTGGAAGTGTGTTGGAGTGCTGTGCAGTGTTTTGTAGTGTCATGGAGTGTATTGGATTGAGTGTTTACAAGTGAGAATTTTCGAGTGTTTGGGAGTGTTTTGGAGTGTTTTATATTGTGTTGTGGTGTTCTGGTGTGCTTTGAACTGTTTTGAAGTGTTGTGGAGTGCTCTGTTGTGTTTTTGAGTAATGTCGTGTTTTGAAGTGGATCGGAGTGTTTGGGAGTGACTGTTTTGAACCGAGTGTTTTGGACTGTTTTGGAGTGTTGTGAAGTGTTTTGAAGTGGTTCGTAGTATATGGGACTGTTTTGGAGTGTTGTGGAGTGTTCTGGTGTGTTTTTGAGTTATTTCGTGTTTTGAAGTGTATCGGAGTGTTTGGGAGTGACTGTTTTGAAGCGAGAATTTGGGAGTGTTTTGTGTTGTGTTGGAGTGGATTGGTGTGTTTGGGAGTGACTGTTTTGAACCGAGTGTTTTTGGAGTGTTTTGTAGTGCTCTGGTGTGTTTTTGAGTTATTTCGTGTTTTGAAGTGGATTGGAGTGGATTGGAGATTTTGGGAGTGACTCTTTTGAAACGAGTGTTTTGGAGTGTTCTGGTGCGTTTTTGAATTATGTCGTGTTTTGAAGTGGATTGGAGTGGATTGGCGTCTTTGGAAGTGAGTGTTTTGAACCGAGTGTTTTGGTGTGTTTTGGACTGATTTGGAGTGTTGTGGAGTTTTCTGGTGCGTTTCTGAGTTATGTCGTGTTTTGAAGTGTTTTGGAGTGGATTGGAGTGTTTTGGATTGAAAATTTAGAAGCGAGAATTTTCGAGTGTTTGGGATTATTTTGGAGTGTGTTATATTGTTTTGGTGTGTTTTGGACTGATTTGGAGTGTTGTGGAGTGTTCTGGTGCGTTTTTGAGTTATTTCGTGTTTTGAAGTGTTTTGGAGTGGATTGGAGTGTTTGGGAGTGACTGTTTTGAACCGAGTGTTTTGGACTGTTTTGGAGTGTTGTGAAGTGCTTTGAAGTGTTTCGTAGTGTATGGGACTGTTTTGGAGTGTTGAGGAATGTTCTGGTGTGTTATTGAGTTATGTCGTGTTTTGAAGTGGATTGGAGTGGATTGGCGTCTTGGAAGTGAGTGTTTTGAACCGAGTGTTTTGGTGTGTTTTGGACTGATTTGGAGTGTTGTGGAGTGTTCTGGTGCGTTTTTGAGTTAAGTCGTGTTTTGAAGTGGATTGGAGTGTTTGGGAGTGACTGTTTTGAACCGAGTGTTTTGGAGTGTTTTGTTGTGTAATGGAGTGTTTTGGATTGAGTGTTTTAAAAGCGAGAATTTTCGAGTGTTTGGGAGTATTCTGGAGTGATTTATATTGTTTTGGTGTGTTATGGACTGATTTGGAGTGTTGTGGAGTGTTCTGGTGCGTTTTTGAGTTATTTCGTGTTTTGAAGTGTTTTGGAGTGGATTGGAGTGTTTGGGAGTGACTGTTTTGAACCGAGTGTTTTGGACTGTTTTGAAGTGTTGTGAAGTGTTTTGAAGTGGTTCCTAGTATATGGGACTGTTTTGGAGTGTTGTGGAGTGTTCTGGTGTGTTTTTGAGTTATTTCGTGTTTTGAAGTGGATTGGAGTGGATTGGAGGGTTGTGAAGTGCTTTGAAGTGTTTCGTAGTGTATGGGACTGCTTTGGAGTGTTGAGGAGTGTTCTGGTGTGTTATTGAGTTATGTCGTGTTTGAAGTGGATTGGAGTGGATTGGCGTCTTTGGAAGTGAGTGTTTTGAATCGAGTGTTTTGGTGTGTTTTGGACTGATTTGGAGTGTTGTGGAGTGTTCTGGTGCGTTTTTGACTTAAGTCGTGTTTTGAAGTGTTTTGGAGTGGATTGGAGTGTTTGGGAGTCACTGTTTTGAACCGAGTGTTTTGGACTGTTTTGGAGTATTGTGAAGTGTTTTGAAGTGGTTCGTAGTGTATGGGACTGTTTTGGAGTGTTGTGGAGTGTTCTGGTGTGTTTTTGAGTTATTTCGTGTTTTGAAGTGGATTGGAGTGGATTGGAGTGTTTGGGAGTGACTGTTTTGAACCGAGTGTTTTGGAGTGTTTTGTTGTGTATTGGAGTGTTTTTGATTGAGTGTTTAAAAGCGAGAATTTTCGAGTGTTTGGGAGTATTCTGGAGTGATTTATATTGTTTTGGTGTGTTATGGACTGATTTGGAGTGCTGTGGAGTGTTCTGCTGCGTTTTTGAGTTATTTCGTGTTTTGAAGTGGATTGGAGTGGATTGGAGTGTTTTGCAGTGTATTGGAGTGTTTTGGATTGAGTGTTTAGAAGCGAGAATTATCGACTGTTTGGGAATATTTTGAAGTGTTTTATATTGTTTTGGAGTGTTTTGGTGTGTTTTGGACTGTTTTGGAGTGTTGTGGAGTGTTCTGGTGCGTTTTTGAGTTATGTCGTGTTTTGAAGTGTTTTGGAGTGGATTGGAGTGTTTGGGAGTGATTGTTTTGAACCGAGTGTTTTGGACTGTTTTGGAGTGTTGTGAAGTGTTTTGAAGTGTTTTGTAGTGTATGAGACTGTCTTGGAGAATTTGGAAGTGTGTTGGAGTGCTGTGCAGTGTTTTGTAGTGTCATGGAGTGTATTGGATTGAGTGTTTACAAGTGAGAATTTTCGAGTGTTTGGGAGTGTTTTGGAGTGTTTTATATTGTGTTGTGGTGTTCTGGTGTGCTTTGAACTGTTTTGAAGTGTTGTGGAGTGCTCTGTTGTGTTTTTGAGTAATGTCGTGTTTTGAAGTGGATCGGAGTGTTTGGGAGTGACTGTTTTTGAACCGAGTGTTTTGGACTGTTTTGGAGTGTTGTGAAGTGTTTTGAAGTGGTTCGTAGTATATGGGACTGTTTTGGAGTGTTGTGGAGTGTTCTGGTGTGTTTTTGAGTTATTTCGTGTTTGAAGTGTATCGGAGTGTTTGGGAGTGACTGTTTTGAAGCGAGAATTTGGGAGTGTTTTGTGTTGTGTTGGAGTGGATTGGTGTGTTTGGGAGTGACTGTTTTGAACCGAGTGTTTTTGGAGTGTTTTGTAGTGCTCTGGTGTGTTTTTGAGTTATTTCGTGTTTTGAAGTGGATTGGAGTGGATTGGAGATTTTGGGAGTGACTCTTTTGAAACGAGTGTTTTGGAGTGTTCTGGTGCGTTTTTGAATTATGTCGTGTTTTGAAGTGGATTGGAGTGGATTGGCGTCTTTGGAAGTGAGTGTTTTGAACCGAGTGTTTTGGTGTGTTTTGGACTGATTGGAGTGTTGTGGAGTTTTCTGGTGCGTTTCTGAGTTATGTCGTGTTTTGAAGTGTTTTGGAGTGGATTGGAGTGTTTTGGATTGAAAATTTAGAAGCGAGAATTTTCGAGTGTTTTGGGATTATTTTGGAGTGTGTTATATTGTTTTGGTGTGTTTTGGACTGATTTGGAGTGTTGTGGAGTGTTCTGGGTGCGTTTTTGAGTTATTTCGTGTTTTGAAGTGTTTTGGAGTGGATTGGAGTGTTTGGGAGTGACTGTTTTGAACCGAGTGTTTTGGACTGTTTTGGAGTGTTGTGAAGTGCTTTGAAGTGTTTCGTAGTGTATGGGACTGTTTTGGAGTGTTGAGGAATGTTCTGGTGTGTTATTGAGTTATGTCGTGTTTTGAAGTGGATTGGAGTGGATTGGCGTCTTTGGAAGTGAGTGTTTTGAACCGAGTGTTTTGGTGTGTTTTGGACTGATTTGGAGTGTTGTGGAGTGTTCTGGTGCGTTTTGAGTTAAGTCGTGTTTTGAAGTGGATTGGAGTGTTTGGAGTGACTGTTTTGAACCGAGTGTTTTGGAGTGTTTTGTTGTGTATTGGAGTGTTTTGGATTGAGTGTTTAAAAGCGAGAATTTTCGAGTGTTTTGGGAGTATTCTGGAGTGATTTATATTGTTTTGGTGTGTTATGGACTGATTTGGAGTGTTGTGGAGTGTTCTGGTGCGTTTTTGAGTTATTTCGTGTTTTGAAGTGTTTTGGAGTGGATTGGAGTGTTTGGGAGTGACTGTTTTGAACGAGTGTTTTGGACTGTTTTGAAGTGTTGTGAAGTGTTTTGAAGTGGTTCCTAGTATATGGGACTGTTTTGGAGTGTTGTGGAGTGTTCTGGTGTGTTTTTGAGTTATTTCGTGTTTTGAAGTGGATTGGAGTGGATTGGAGGGTTGTGAAGTGCTTTGAAGTGTTTCGTAGTGTATGGGACTGCTTTGGAGTGTTGAGGAGTGTTCTGGTGTGTTATTGAGTTATGTCGTGTTTTGAAGTGGATTGGAGTGGATTGGCGTCTTTGGAAGTGAGTGTTTTGAATCGAGTGTTTTGGTGTGTTTTGGACTGATTTGGAGTGTTGTGGAGTGTTCTGGTGCGTTTTTGACTTAAGTCGTGTTTTGAAGTGTTTTGGAGTGGATTGGAGTGTTTGGGAGTCACTGTTTTGAACCGAGTGTTTTGGACTGTTTTGGAGTATTGTGAAGTGTTTTGAAGTGGTTCGTAGTGTATGGGACTGTTTTGGAGTGTTGTGGAGTGTTCTGGTGTGTTTTTGAGTTATTTCGTGTTTTGAAGTGGATTGGAGTGGATTGGAGTGTTTGGGAGTGACTGTTTTGAACCGAGTGTTTTGGAGTGTTTTGTTGTGTATTGGAGTGTTTTTGATTGAGTGTTTAAAAGCGAGAATTTTCGAGTGTTTGGGAGTATTCTGGAGTGATTTATATTGTTTTGGTGTGTTATGGACTGATTTGGAGTGCTGTGGAGTGTTCTGCTGCGTTTTTGAGTTATTTCGTGTTTTGAAGTGGATTGGAGTGGATTGGAGTGTTTTGCAGTGTATTGGAGTGTTTTGGATTGAGTGTTTAGAAGCGAGAATTATCGACTGTTTGGGAATATTTTGAAGTGTTTTATATTGTTTTGGAGTGTTTTGGTGTGTTTTGGACTGTTTTGGAGTGTTGTGAAGTGTTTTGAAGTGGTTCGTAGTATATGGGACTGTTTTGGAGTGTTGTGGAGTGTTCTGGTGTGTTTTTGAGTTATTTCGTGTTTTGAAGTGGATTGGAGTGGATTGGAGTGTTTGGGAGTGACTGTTTTGAACCGAATGTTTTGGAGTGTTTTGTTGTGTATTGGAGTGTTTTGGATTGAGTGTTTAGAAGCGAGAATTATCGAGTGTTTGGGAGTATTTTGAAGTGTTTTATATTGTTTTGGAGTGTTTTGGTGTGTTTTGGACTGATTTGGAGTGTTGTGGAGTTTTCTGGTGCGTTTCTGAGTTATGTCGTGCTTTGAAGTGTTTTGGAGTGGAGTGGAGTGTTTGGGAGTGATTGTTTGGAACCGAGTGTTTTGGACAGTTTTGGAGTGTTGTGAAGTGCTTTGAAGTGTTTCGTAGTGTATGAGACTCTTTGGAGAGTTTGGAAGTGTGTTTGAGTGTTGTGCAGTGCTTTGTAGTGTATTGGAGTGTTTTGGATTGAGTGTTTAGAAGTGAGAATTTTCGATTGTTTCGGAGTGTTTTGGAGTGTTTTATATTGTGTTGTGGTGTTTTGGTGTGTTTTGGACTGTTTTGGAGTGTTGTGGAGTGTTCTGGTGTGTTTTTGAGTTATGTCGTGTTTTGAAGTGGATCGGAGTGTTTGGGAGTGACTGTTTTGAACCGAGTGTTTTTGGAGTGTTTTGTAGTGCTCTGGTGTGTTTTTGAGTTATTTCGTGTTTTGAAGTGGATTGGAGTGGATTGGAGATTTTGGGAGTGACTGTTTTGAACCGAGTGTTTTGGAGTGTTTTGTAGTGTATTGGAGTGTTTTGGATTGAAAGTTTAGAAGCGAGAATTTTCGAGTGTTTGGGATTATTTTGGAGTGTGTTATATTGTTTTGGTGTGTTTTGGACTGATTTGGAGTGTTGTGGAGTGTTCTGGTGCGTTTTTGAGTTATTTCGTGTTTTTGAAGTGTTTTGGAGTGGATTGGAGTGTTTGGGAGTGACTGTTTTGAACCGAGTGTTTTTTCCTGTTTTGGAGTGATGTGAAGTGCTTTGAAGTGTTTCGTAGTGTAAGGGACTGTTTTGGAGTATTGAAGAGTGTTCTGGTGTGTTATTGAGTTATGTCGTGTTTTGAAGTGGATTGGAGTGGATTGGCGTCTTTGGAAGTGAGTGTTTTGAACCGAGTGTTTTGGTGTGTTTTGGACTGATTTGGAGTGTTGTGGAGTTTTCTGGTGCGTTTCTGAGTTATGTCATGCTTTGAAGTGTTTTGGAGTGGAGTGGAGTGTTTGGGAGTGACTGTTTTGAACCGAGTGTTTTGGACTGTTTTGGAGTGTTGTGAAGTGCTTTGAAGTGTTTCGTAGTGTATGAGACTCTTTTGGAGAGTTTGGAAGTGTGTTGGAGTGTTGTGCAGTGCTTTGTAGTGTATTGGAGTGTTTTGGATTGAGTGTTTAGAAGTGAGAATTTTCGATTGTTTCGGAGTGTTTTGGAGTGTTTTATATTGTGTTCTGGGGTTTTGGTGTGTTATGGACTGTTTTGGAGTGTTGTGGAGTGTTCTGGTGTGTTTTTGAGTTATGTCGTGTTTTGAAGTGGATCGGAGTGTTTGGGAGTGACTGTTTTGAAGCGAGAATTTGGGAGTGTTTTGTGTTGTGTTGGAGTGGATTGGTGTGTTTGGGAGTGACTGTTTTGAAACGAGTGTTTTTGGAGTGTTTTGTAGTGCTCTGGTGTGTTTTTGAGTTATTTCGTGTTTTGAAGTGGATTGGAGTGGATTGGAGATTTTGGGAGTGACTGTTTTGAACCGAGTGTTTTGGAGTGTTTTGTACTGTGTTGGAGTGTTTTGGATTGAAAGTTTAGAAGCGAGAATTTTCGAGTGTTTGGGATTATTTTGGAGTGTGTTATATTGTTTTGGTGTGTTTTGGACTGATTTGCAGTGTTGTGGAGTGTTCTGGTGCGTTTTTGAGTTATTTCGTGTTTTGAAGTGTTTTGGAGTGGATTGGAGTGTTTGGGAGTGACTGTATTGAACCGAGTGTTTTGGACTGTTTTGGAGTGTTGTGAAGTGCTTTGAAGTGTTTCGTAGTGTATGGGACTGTTTTGGAGTGTTGAGGAGTGTTCCGATGTGTTATTGAGTTATGTCGTGTTTTGAAGTGGATTGGAGTGGATTGGCGTCTTTGGAAGTGAGTGTTTTGAAACGAGTGTTTTGGTGTGTTTTGGACTGATTTGGAGTGTTGTGGAGTGTTCTGGTGCGTTTTTGAGTTAAGTCGTGTTTTGAAGTGTTTTGGAGTGGATTGGAGTGTTTGGGAGTGACTGTTTTGAACCGAGTGTTTTGGACTGTTTTGCAGTGTTGTGAAGTGTTTTGAAGTGGTTCGTTGTATATGGGACTGTTTTGGAGTGTTGTGGAATGTTCTGGTGTGTTTTTGAGTTATGTCGTGTTTTGAAGTGGATTGGAGTGGATTGGCGTGTTTGGGAGTGAGTTTTTTGAACCGAGTGTTTTGCAGTGTTTTGGTGTGTTTTGGACTGATTTGGCGTGCTGTGGAGTGTTCTGGTGCGTTTTTGAGTTATGTCGTGTTTTGAAGTGTTTTGGAGTGGATTGGAGTGTTTGGGAGTGACTGTATTGAACCGAGTGTTTTGGACTGTTTTGGAGTGTTGTGAAGTGTTTTGAAGTGGTTCGTAGTATATGGGACTGTTTTGGAGAGTTTGGGAGTGTGTCGGAGTGTTTTGGGTAGAATGTTTAGAAGCGAGAATTTAGGAGTGTTTTGTATTGTTTTGGAGTGTTGTGGTGTTTTGGTGTGTTTTGGACTGTTTTGGAGTGGCTTGGTGTGTTTGGGAGTGACTGTTTTGATCCGAGTGTTTTGGAGTGTTTTGTGTGTTTGGTGTGTTTTTGAGTTATTTCGTCTTTTGAAGTGGATTGGAGTGGATTGGAGTGTTTGGGAGTGACTGTTTTGAACCGAGTGTTTTGGAGTCTTTTGGTGTGTTTTGGACTGATTTGGAGTGTTGTGGAGTGTTCTGGTGCGTTTTTGAGTTATGTCGTGTTTTGAAGTGTTTTGGAGTGGATTGGAGTGTTTGGGAGTGATTGTTTTGAACCGAGTGTTTTGGACTGTTTTGGAGTGTTGTGAAGTGTTTTGAAGTGTTTTGTAGTGTATGAGACTGTCTTGGAGAATTTGGAAGTGTGTTGGAGTGCTGTGCAGTGTTTTGTAGTGTCATGGAGTGTATTGGATTGAGTGTTTACAAGTGAGAATTTTCGATTGTTTCGGAGGGTTTTGGAGTGTTTTATATTGTGTTCTGGGGTTTTGGTGTGTTATGGACTGTTTTGGAGTGTTGTGGAGTGTTCTGGTGTGTTTTTGAGTTATGTCGTGTTTTGAAGTGGATCGGAGTGTTTGGGAGTGACTGTTTTGAAGCGAGAATTTGGGAGTGTTTTGTGTTGTGTTGGAGTGGATTGGTGTGTTTGGGAGTGACTGTTTTGAAACGAGTGTTTTTGGAGTGTTTTGTAGTGCTCTGGTGTGTTTTTGAGTTATTTCGTGTTTTGAAGTGGATTGGAGTGGATTGGAGATTTTGGGAGTGACTGTTTTGAACCGAGTGTTTTGGAGTGTTTTGTACTGTGTTGGAGTGTTTTGGATTGAAAGTTTAGAAGCGAGAATTTTCGAGTGTTTGGGATTATTTTCGAGTGTGTTATATTGTTTTGGTGTGTTTTGGACTGATTTGCAGTGTTGTGGAGTGTTCTGGTGCGTTTTTGAGTTATTTCGTGTTTTGAAGTGTTTTGGAGTGGATTGGCGTCTTTGGAAGTGAGTGTTTTGAAACGAATGTTTTGTTGTGTTTTGGACTGATTTGGAGTGTTGTGGAGTGTTCTGGTGCGTTTTTGAGTTAAGTCGTGTTTTGAAGTGTTTTGGAGTGGATTGGAGTGTTTGGGAGTGAGTGTTTTGAACCGAGTGTTTTGGAGTGTTTTGGTGTGTTTTGGACTGATTTGGCGTGCTGTGGAGTGTTCTGGTGCGTTTTTGAGTTATGTCGTGTTTTGAAGTGTTTTGGAGTGGATTGGAGTGTTTGGGGGTGACTGTATTGAACCGAGTGTTTTGGACTGTTTTGGAGTGTTGTGAAGTGTTTTGAAGTGGTTCGTAGTATATGGGACTGTTTTGGAGAGTTTGGGAGTGTGTCGGAGTGTTTTGGGTAGAATGTTTAGAAGCGAGAATTTAGGAGTGTTTTGTATTGTTTTGGAGTGTTGTGGTATTTTGGTGTGTTTTGGACTGTTTTGGAGTGGATTGGTGTGTTTGGGAGTGACTGTTTTGATCCGAGTGTTTTGTGTGTTTGGTGTGTTTTTGAGTTATTTCGTCTTTTGAAGTGGATTGGAGTGGATTGGAGTGTTTGGGAGTGACTGTTTTGAACCGAGTGTTTTGGAGTCTTTTGGTGTGTTTTGGACTGATTTGGAGTGTTGTGGAGTGTTCTGGTGCGTTTTTGAGTTATGTCGTGTTTTGAAGTGTTTTGGAGTGGATTGGAGTGTTTGGGAGTGATTGTTTTGAACCGAGTGTTTTGGACTGTTTTGGAGTGTTGTGAAGTGTTTTGAAGTGTTTTGTAGTGTATGAGACTGTCTTGGAGAATTTGGAAGTGTGTTGGAGTGCTGTGCAGTGTTTGGTGGTGTCATGGAGTGTTTTGGATTGAGTGTTTACAAGTGAGAATTTTCGAGTGTTTTGGAGTGTTTTATATTGTGTTGTGGTGTTCTGGTGTGCTTTGAACTGTTTTGAAGTGTTGTGGAGTGCTCTGTTGTGTTTTTGAGTAATGTCGTGTTTTGAAGTGGATCGGAGTGTTAGTGACTGTTTTGAAACGAGTGTTTTGGAGTCTTTTAGAGGGTTTCGGAGTGTATGGGACTCTTTTGGCGTGTTTGGGAGTGTTTTGGACTCTTTTATTGTGTTTTGGATCGTTTTGGTGTGCTGTTGAGTGTTTTGGAGTGAGTGCTTAGTAGTCAGTGTTATGGAGGGTTTTGAAGTGTTTCGTAGTGTATGGGACTATTTCGGAGTGTTTGGGAGTGGGTCGGAGTGTTTTGTAGTGTTTTGGAGTGTTTTGGATAGAATGTTTAGAAGCGAGAATTTAGGAGTGTATTGTATTGTGTTGGAGTGTTGTGGTGTTTTGGTGTGTTTTGGACTGTTTTGGAGTGGATTGGTGTGTTTGGGAGTGACTGTTTTGAACCGAGTGTTTTGGAGTGTTTTGTAGTGTTCTGGTGTGTTTTTGAGTTATTTCGTGTATTGAAGTGGATTGGAGTGGATTGGAGTGTTTTGTAGTGTATTGGAGTGTTTTGGATTGAGTGTTTAGAACCGAGAATTATCGAGTGTTTGGGAGTATTTTGAAGTGTTTTATATTGTTTTGGAGTGTTTTGGACTGATTTGGAGTGTTGTGGAGTTTTCTGGTGCGTTTCTGAGTTATGTCGTGTTTTGAAGTGTTTTGGAGTGGAGTGGAGTGTTTGGGAGTGACTGTTTTGAACCGAGTGTTTTGGACTGTTTTGGAGTGTTGTGAAGTGTTTTGAAGTGTTTCGTAGTGTATGGGACGGTTTTGGAGTGTTGTGGAATGTTCTGGTGTGTTTTTGAGTTATGTCGTGTTTTGAAGTGGATTGGAGTGGATTGGCGTCTTTGGAAGTGAGTGTTTTGAAACGAGTGTTTTGGTGTGTTTTGGACTGATTTGGAGTGTTGTGGAGTGTTCTGGTGCGTTTTTGAGTTAAGTCGTGTTTTGAAGTGTTTTGGAGTGGATTGGAGTGTTTGGGAGTGACTGTTTTGAACCGAGTGTTTTGGACTGTTTTGCAGTGTTGTGAAGTGTTTTGAAGTGGTTCGTTGTATATGGGACTGTTTTGGAGTGTTGTGGAATGTTCTGGTGTGTTTTTGAGTTATGTCGTGTTTTGAAGTGGATTGGAGTGGATTGGTGTGTTTGGGAGTGAGTGTTTTGAACCGAGTGTTTTGGAGTGTTTTGGTGTGTTTTGGACTGATTTGGCGTGCTGTGGAGTGTTCTGGTGCGTTTTTGAGTTATGTCGTGTTTTGAAGTGTTTTGGAGTGGATTGGAGTGTTTGGGAGTGACTGTATTGAACCGAGTGTTTTGGACTGTTTTGGAGTGTTGTGAAGTGTTTTGAAGTGGTTCGTAGTATATGGGACTGTTTTGGAGAGTTTGGGAGTGTGTCGGAGTGTTTTGGGTAGAATGTTTAGAAGCGAGAATTTAGGAGTGTTTTGTATTGTTTTGGAGTGTTGTGGTGTTTTGGTGTGTTTTGGACTGTTTTGGAGTGGATTGGTGTCTTTGGGAGTGACTGTTTTGATCCGAGTGTTTTGGAGTGTTTTGTGTGTTTGGTGTGTTTTTGAGTTATTTCGTCTTTTGAAGTGGATTGGAGTGTTTGGGAGTGACTGTTTTGAACCGAGTGTTTTGGACTGTTTTGGAGTGTTGTGAAGTGTTTTGAAGTGGTTCGTAGTATATGGGACTGTTTTGGAGAGTTTGGGAGTGTGTCGGAGTGTTTTGGGTAGAATGTTTGGAAGCGAGAATTTAGGAGTGTTTTGTATTGTTTTGGAGTGTATGTTGTGGTGTTTTGGTGTGTTTTGGACTGTTTTGGAGTGGATTGGTGTCTTTGGGAGTGACTGTTTTGATCCGAGTGTTTTGGAGTGTTTTGTGTGTTTGGTGTGTTTTTGAGTTATTTCGTCTTTTGAAGTGGATTGGAGTGTTTGGGAGTGACTGTTTTGAACCGAGTGTTTGGAGTCTTTTGGTGTGTTTTGGACTGATTTGGAGTGTTGTGGAGTGTTCTGGTGCGTTTTTGAGTTATGTCGTGTTTTGAAGTGTTTTGGAGTGGATTGGAGTGTTTGGGAGTGACTGTATTGAACCGAGTGTTTTGGACTGTTTTGGAGTGTTGTGAAGTGTTTTGAAGTGATTCGTAGTATATGGGACTGTTTTGGAGAGTTTGGGAGTGTGTCGGAGTGTTTTGGGTAGAATGTTTAGAAGCGAGAATTTAGGAGTGTTTTGTATTGTTTTGGAGTGTTGTGGTGTTTTGGTGTGTTTTGGATTGTTTTGGAGTGGATTGGTGTGTTTGGGAGTGACTGTTTTGATCCGAGTGTTTTGTGTGTTTGGTGTGTTTTTGAGTTATTTCGTCTTTTGAAGTGGATTGGAGTGGATTGGAGTGTTTGGGAGTGACTGTTTTGAACCGAGTGTTTTGGAGTCTTTTGGTGTGTTTTGGACTGATTTGGAGTGTTGTGGAGTGTTCTGGTGCGTTTTTGAGTTATGTCGTGTTTTGAAGTGTTTTGGAGTGGATTGGAGTGTTTGGGAGTGATTGTTTTGAACCGAGTGTTTTGGACTGTTTTGGAGTGTTGTGAAGTGTTTTGAAGTGTTTTGTAGTGTATGAGACTGTCTTGGAGAATTTGGAAGTGTGTTGGAGTGCTGTGCAGTGTTTGGTGGTGTCATGGAGTGTTTTGGATTGAGTGTTTACAAGTGAGAATTTTCGAGTGTTTTGGAGTGTTTTATATTGTTTTGTGGTGTTCTGGTGTGCTTTGAACTGTTTTGAAGTGTTGTGGAGTGCTCTGTTGTGTTTTTGAGTAATGTCGTGTTTTGAAGTGGATCGGAGTGTTTGGGAGTGACTGTTTTGAAACGAGTGTTTTGGAGTCTTTTAGAGGGTTTCGGAGTGTATGGGACTCTTTTGGCGTGTTTGGGAGTGTTTTGGACTCTTTTATTGTGTTTTGGATCGTTTTGGTGTGCTGTTGAGTGTTTTGGAGTGAGTGCTTAGTAGTCAGTGTTATGGAGAGTTTTGAAGTGTTTCGTAGTGTATGGGACTATTTCGGAGTGTTTGGGAGCGGGTCGGAGTGTTTTGTAGTGTTTTGGAGTGTTTTGGATAGAATGTTTAGAAGCGAGAATTTAGGAGTGTATTGTATTGTGTTGGAGTGTTGTGGTGTTTTGGTGTGTTTTGGACTGTTTTGGAGTGGATTGGTGTGTTTGGGAGTGACTGTTTTGAACCGAGTGTTTTGGAGTGTTTTGTAGTGTTCTGGTGTGTTTTTGAGTTATTTCGTGTATTGAAGTGGATTGGAGTGGATTGGAGTGTTTTGTAGTGTATTGGAGTGTTTTGGATTGAGTGTTTAGAACCGAGAATTATCGAGTGTTTGGGAGTATTTTGAAGTGTTTTATATTGTTTTGGAGTGTTTTGGACTGATTTGGAGTGTTGTGGAGTTTTCTGGTGCGTTTCTGAGTTATGTCGTGTTTTGAAGTGTTTTGGAGTGGAGTGGAGTGTTTGGGAGTGACTGTTTTGAACCGAGTGTTTTGGACTGTTTTGGAGTGTTGTGAAGTGTTTTGAAGTGTTTCGTAGTGTATGGGACGGTTTTGGAGTGTTGTGGAATGTTCTGGTGTGTTTTTGAGTTATGTCGTGTTTTGAAGTGGATTGGAGTGGATTGGCGTCTTTGGAAGTGAGTGTTTTGAAACGAGTGTTTTGGTGTGTTTTGGACTGATTTGGAGTGTTGTGGAGTGTTCTGGTGCGTTTTTGAGTTAAGTCGTGTTTTGAAGTGTTTTGGAGTGGATTGGAGTGTTTGGGAGTGACTGTTTTGAACCGAGTGTTTTGGACTGTTTTGCAGTGTTGTGAAGTGTTTTGAAGTGGTTCGTTGTATATGGGACTGTTTTGGAGTGTTGTGGAATGTTCTGGTGTGTTTTTGAGTTATGTCGTGTTTTGAAGTGGATTGGAGTGGATTGGTGTGTTTGGGAGTGAGTGTTTTGAACCGAGTGTTTTGGAGTGTTTTTGGTGTGTTTTGGACTGATTTGGCGTGCTGTGGAGTGTTCTGGTGCGTTTTTGAGTTATGTCGTGTTTTGAAGTGTTTTGGAGTGGATTGGAGTGTTTGGGAGTGACTGTATTGAACCGAGTGTTTTGGACTGTTTTGGAGTGTTGTGAAGTGTTTTGAAGTGGTTCGTAGTATATGGGACTGTTTTGGAGAGTTTGGGAGTGTGTCGGAGTGTTTTGGGTAGAATGTTTAGAAGCGAGAATTTAGGAGTGTTTTGTATTGTTTTGGAGTGTTGTGGTGTTTTGGTGTGTTTTGGACTGTTTTGGAGTGGATTGGTGTCTTTGGGAGTGACTGTTTTGATCCGAGTGTTTTGGAGTGTTTTGTGTGTTTGGTGTGTTTTTGAGTTATTTCGTCTTTTGAAGTGGATTGGAGTGTTTGGGAGTGACTGTTTTGAACCGAGTGTTTTGGACTGTTTTGGAGTGTTGTGAAGTGTTTTGAAGTGGTTCGTAGTATATGGGACTGTTTTGGAGAGTTTGGGAGTGTGTCGGAGTGTTTTGGGTAGAATGTTTGGAAGCGAGAATTTAGGAGTGTTTTGTATTGTTTTGGAGTGTTGTGGTGTTTTGGTGTGTTTTGGACTGTTTTGGAGTGGATTGGTGTCTTTGGGAGTGACTGTTTTGATCCGAGTGTTTTGGAGTGTTTTGTGTGTTTGGTGTGTTTTTGAGTTATTTCGTCTTTTGAAGTGGATTGGAGTGTTTGGGAGTGACTGTTTTGAACCGAGTGTTTGGAGTCTTTTGGTGTGTTTTGGACTGATTTGGAGTGTTGTGGAGTGTTCTGGTGCGTTTTTGAGTTATGTCGTGTTTTGAAGTGTTTTGGAGTGGATTGGAGTGTTTGGGAGTGACTGTATTGAACCGAGTGTTTTGGACTGTTTTGGAGTGTTGTGAAGTGTTTTGAAGTGATTCGTAGTATATGGGACTGTTTTGGAGAGTTTGGGAGTGTGTCGGAGTGTTTTGGGTAGAATGTTTAGAAGCGAGAATTTAGGAGTGTTTTGTATTGTTTTGGAGTGTTGTGGTGTTTTGGTGTGTTTTGGATTGTTTTGGAGTGGATTGGTGTGTTTGGGAGTGACTGTTTTGATCCGAGTGTTTTGTGTGTTTGGTGTGTTTTTGAGTTATTTCGTCTTTTGAAGTGGATTGGAGTGGATTGGAGTGTTTGGGAGTGACTGTTTTGAACCGAGTGTTTTGGAGTCTTTTGGTGTGTTTTGGACTGATTTGGAGTGTTGTGGAGTGTTCTGGTGCGTTTTTGAGTTATGTCGTGTTTTGAAGTGTTTTGGAGTGGATTGGAGTGTTTGGGAGTGATTGTTTTGAACCGAGTGTTTTGGACTGTTTTGGAGTGTTGTGAAGTGTTTTGAAGTGTTTTGTAGTGTATGAGACTGTCTTGGAGAATTTGGAAGTGTGTTGGAGTGCTGTGCAGTGTTTGGTGGTGTCATGGAGTGTTTTGGATTGAGTGTTTACAAGTGAGAATTTTCGAGTGTTTTGGAGTGTTTTATATTGTTTTGTGGTGTTCTGGTGTGCTTTGAACTGTTTTGAAGTGTTGTGGAGTGCTCTGTTGTGTTTTTGAGTAATGTCGTGTTTTGAAGTGGATCGGAGTGTTTGGGAGTGACTGTTTTGAAACGAGTGTTTTGGAGTCTTTTAGAGGGTTTCGGAGTGTATGGGACTCTTTTGGCGTGTTTGGGAGTGTTTTGGACTCTTTTATTGTGTTTTGGATCGTTTTGGTGTGCTGTTGAGTGTTTTGGAGTGAGTGCTTAGTAGTCAGTGTTATGGAGAGTTTTGAAGTGTTTCGTAGTGTATGGGACTATTTCGGAGTGTTTGGGAGCGGGTCGGAGTGTTTTGTAGTGTTTTGGAGTGTTTTGGATAGAATGTTTAGAAGCGAGAATTTAGGAGTGTATTGTATTGTGTTGGAGTGTTGTGGTGTTTTGGTGTGTTTTGGACTGTTTTGGAGTGGATTGGTGTGTTTGGGAGTGACTGTTTTGAACCGAGTGTTTTGGAGTGTTTTGTAGTGTTCTGGTGTGTTTTTGAGTTATTTCGTGTATTGAAGTGGATTGGAGTGGATTGGAGTGTTTTGTAGTGTATTGGAGTGTTTTGGATTGAGTGTTTAGAACCGAGAATTATCGAGTGTTTGGGAGTATTTTGAAGTGTTTTATATTGTTTTGGAGTGTTTTGGACTGATTTGGAGTGTTGTGGAGTTTTCTGGTGCGTTTCTGAGTTATGTCGTGTTTTGAAGTGTTTTGGAGTGGAGTGGAGTGTTTGGGAGTGACTGTTTTGAACCGAGTGTTTTGGACTGTTTTGGAGTGTTGTGAAGTGTTTTGAAGTGTTTCGTAGTGTATGGGACGGTTTTGGAGTGTTGTGGAATGTTCTGGTGTGTTTTTGAGTTATGTCGTGTTTTGAAGTGGATTGGAGTGGATTGGCGTCTTTGGAAGTGAGTGTTTTGAAACGAGTGTTTTGGTGTGTTTTGGACTGATTTGGAGTGTTGTGGAGTGTTCTGGTGCGTTTTTGAGTTAAGTCGTGTTTTGAAGTGTTTTGGAGTGGATTGGAGTGTTTGGGAGTGACTGTTTTGAACCGAGTGTTTTGGACTGTTTTGCAGTGTTGTGAAGTGTTTTGAAGTGGTTCGTTGTATATGGGACTGTTTTGGAGTGTTGTGGAATGTTCTGGTGTGTTTTTGAGTTATGTCGTGTTTTGAAGTGGATTGGAGTGGATTGGTGTGTTTGGGAGTGAGTGTTTTGAACCGAGTGTTTTGGAGTGTTTTGGTGTGTTTTGGACTGATTTGGCGTGCTGTGGAGTGTTCTGGTGCTTTTTTGAGTTATGTCGTGTTTTGAAGTGTTTTGGAGTGGATTGGTGTGTTTGCGAGTGACTGTATTGAACCGAGTGTTTTGGACTGTTTTGGAGTGTTGTGAAGTGTTTTGAAGTGGTTCGTAGTATATGGGACTGTTTTGGAGAGTTTGGGAGTGTGTCGGAGTGTTTTGGGTAGAATGTTTAGAAGCGAGAATTTAGGAGTGTTTTGTATTGTTTTGGAGTGTTGTGGTGTTTTGGTGTGTTTTGGACTGTTTTGGAGTGGATTGGTGTCTTTGGGAGTGACTGTTTTGATCCGAGTGTTTTGGAGTGTTTTGTGTGTTTGGTGTGTTTTTGAGTTATTTCGTCTTTTGAAGTGGATTGGAGTGTTTGGGAGTGACTGTTTTGAACCGAGTGTTTTGGACTGTTTTGGAGTGTTGTGAAGTGTTTTGAAGTGGTTCGTAGTATATGGGACTGTTTTGGAGAGTTTGGGAGTGTGTCGGAGTGTTTTGGGTAGAATGTTTGGAAGCGAGAATTTAGGAGTGTTTTGTATTGTTTTGGAGTGTTGTGGTGTTTTGGTGTGTTTTGGACTGTTTTGGAGTGGATTGGTGTCTTTGGGAGTGACTGTTTTGATCCGAGTGTTTTGGAGTGTTTTGTGTGTTTGGTGTGTTTTTGAGTTATTTCGTCTTTTGAAGTGGATTGGAGTGTTTGGGAGTGACTGTTTTGAACCGAGTGTTTGGAGTCTTTTGGTGTGTTTTGGACTGATTTGGAGTGTTGTGGAGTGTTCTGGTGCGTTTTTGAGTTATGTCGTGTTTTGAAGTGTTTTGGAGTGGATTGGAGTGTTTGGGAGTGACTGTATTGAACCGAGTGTTTTGGACTGTTTTGGAGTGTTGTGAAGTGTTTTGAAGTGGTTCGTAGTATATGGGACTGTTTTGGAGAGTTTGGGAGTGTGTCGGAGTGTTTTGGGTAGAATGTTTAGAAGCGAGAATTTAGGAGTGTTTTGTATTGTTTTGGAGTGTTGTGGTGTTTTGGATTGTTTTGGAGTGGATTGGTGTGTTTGGGAGTGACTGTTTTGAGACGAGTGTTTTGTGTGTTTGGTGTGTTTTTGAGTTATTTCGTCTTTTGAAGTGGATTGGAGTGGATTGGAGTGTTTGGGAGTGACTGTTTTGAACCGAGTGTTTTGGAGTCTTTTGGTGTGTTTTGGACTGATTTGGAGTGTTGTGGAGTGTTCTGGTGCGTTTTTGAGTTATGTCGTGTTTTGAAGTGTTTTGGAGTGGATTGGAGTGTTTGGGAGTGATTGTTTTGAACCGAGTGTTTTGGACTGTTTTGGAGTGTTGTGAAGTGTTTTGAAGTGTTTTGTAGTGTATGAGACTGTCTTGGAGAATTTGGAAGTGTGTTGGAGTGCTGTGCAGTGTTTGGTGGTGTCATGGAGTGTTTTGGATTGAGTGTTTACAAGTGAGAATTTTCGAGTGTTTTGGAGTGTTTTATATTGTGTTGTGGTGTTCTGGTGTGCTTTGAACTGTTTTGAAGTGTTGTGGAGTGCTCTGTTGTGTTTTTGAGTAATGTCGTGTTATGAAGTGGATCGGAGTGTTTGGGAGTGACTGTTTTGAAACGAGTGTTTTGGAGTCTTTTAGAGGGTTTCGGAGTGTATGGGACTCTTTTGGCGTGTTTGGGAGTGTTTTGGACTCTATTATTGTGTTTTGGATCGTTTTGGTGTGCTGTTGAGTGTTTTGGAGTGAGTGCTTAGTAGTCAGTGTTATGGAGGGTTTTGAAGTGTTTCGTAGTGTATGGGACTATTTCGGAGTGTTTGGGAGTGGGTCGGAGTGTTTTGTAGTGTTTTGGAGTGTTTTGGATAGAATGTTTAGAAGCGAGAATTTAGGAGTGTATTGTATTGTGTTGGAGTGTTGTGGTGTTTTGGTGTGTTTTGGACTGTTTTGGAGTGGATTGGTGTGTTTGGGAGTGACTGTTTTGAACCGAGTGTTTTGGAGTGTTTTGTAGTGTTCTGGTGTGTTTTTGAGTTATTTCGTGTATTGAAGTGGATTGGAGTGGATTGGAGTGTTTTGTAGTGTATTGGAGTGTTTTGGATTGAGTGTTTAGAACCGAGAATTATCGAGTGTTTGGGAGTATTTTGAAGTGTTTTATATTGTTTTGGAGTGTTTTGGACTGATTTGGAGTGTTGTGGAGTTTTCTGGTGCGTTTCTGAGTTATGTCGTGTTTTGAAGTGTTTTGGAGTGGAGTGGAGTGTTTGGGAGTGACTGTTTTGAACCGAGTGTTTTGGACTGTTTTGGAGTGTTGTGAAGTGTTTTGAAGTGTTTCGTAGTGTATGGGACGGTTTTGGAGTGTTGTGGAATGTTCTGGTGTGTTTTTGAGTTATGTCGTGTTTTGAAGTGGATTGGAGTGGATTGGCGTCTTTGGAAGTGAGTGTTTTGAAACGAGTGTTTTGGTGTGTTTTGGACTGATTTGGAGTGTTGTGGAGTGTTCTGGTGCGTTTTTGAGTTAAGTCGTGTTTTGAAGTGTTTTGGAGTGGATTGGAGTGTTTGGGAGTGACTGTTTTGAACCGAGTGTTTTGGACTGTTTTGCAGTGTTGTGAAGTGTTTTGAAGTGGTTCGTTGTATATGGGACTGTTTTGGAGTGTTGTGGAATGTTCTGGTGTGTTTTTGAGTTATGTCGTGTTTTGAAGTGGATTGGAGTGGATTGGTGTGTTTGGGAGTGAGTGTTTTGAACCGAGTGTTTTGGAGTGTTTTGGTGTGTTTTGGACTGATTTGGCGTGCTGTGGAGTGTTCTGGTGCGTTTTTGAGTTATGTCGTGTTTTGAAGTGTTTTGGAGTGGATTGGAGTGTTTGGGAGTGACTGTATTGAACCGAGTGTTTTGGACTGTTTTGGAGTGTTGTGAAGTGTTTTGAAGTGGTTCGTAGTATATGGGACTGTTTTGGAGAGTTTGGGAGTGTGTCGGAGTGTTTTGGGTAGAATGTTTAGAAGCGAGAATTTAGGAGTGTTTTGTATTGTTTTGGAGTGTTGTGGTGTTTTGGTGTGTTTTGGACTGTTTTGGAGTGGATTGGTGTCTTTGGGAGTGACTGTTTTGATCCGAGTGTTTTGGAGTGTTTTGTGTGTTTGGTGTGTTTTTGAGTTATTTCGTCTTTTGAAGTGGATTGGAGTGTTTGGGAGTGACTGTTTTGAACCGAGTGTTTGGAGTCTTTTGGTGTGTTTTGGACTGATTTGGAGTGTTGTGGAGTGTTCTGGTGCGTTTTTGAGTTATGTCGTGTTTTGAAGTGTTTTGGAGTGGATTGGAGTGTTTGGGAGTGACTGTATTGAACCGAGTGTTTTGGACTGTTTTGGAGTGTTGTGAAGTGTTTTGAAGTGGTTCGTAGTATATGGGACTGTTTTGGAGAGTTTGGGAGTGTCTCGGAGTGTTTTGGGTAGAATGTTTAGAAGCGAGAATTTAGGAGTGTTTTGTATTGTTTTGGAGTGTTGTGGTGTTTTGGTGTGTTTTGGATTGTTTTGGAGTGGATTGGTGTGTTTGGGAGTGACTGTTTTGATCCGAGTGTTTTGTGTGTTTGGTGTGTTTTTGAGTTATTTCGTCTTTTGAAGTGGATTGGAGTGGATTGGAGTGTTTGGGAGTGACTGTTTTGAACCGAGTGTTTTGGAGTCTTTTGGTGTGTTTTGGACTGATTTGGAGTGTTGTGGAGTGTTCTGGTGCGTTTTTGAGTTATGTCGTGTATTGAAGTGGATTGGAGTGGATTGGAGTGTTTTGTAGTGTATTGGAGTGTTTTGGATTGAGTGTTTAGAACCGAGAATTATCGAGTGTTTGGGAGTATTTTGAAGTGTTTTATATTGTTTTGGAGTGTTTTGGACTGATTTGGAGTGTTGTGGAGTTTTCTGGTGCGTTTCTGAGTTATGTCGTGTTTTGAAGTGTTTTGGAGTGGAGTGGAGTGTTTGGGAGTGACTGTTTTGAACCGAGCGTTTTGGACTGTTTTGGAGTGTTGTGAAGTGTTTTGAAGTGTTTCGTAGTGTATGGGACGGTTTTGGAGTGTTGTGGAATGTTCTGGTGTGTTTTTGAGTTATGTCGTGTTTTGAAGTGGATTGGAGTGGATTGGCGTCTTTGGAAGTGAGTGTTTTGAAACGAGTGTTTTGGTGTGTTTTGGACTGATTTGGAGTGTTGTGGAGTGTTCTGGTGCGTTTTTGAGTTAAGTCGTGTTTTGAAGTGTTTTGGAGTGGATTGGAGTGTTTGGGAGTGACTGTTTTGAACCGAGTGTTTTGGACTGTTTTGCAGTGTTGTGAAGTGTTTTGAAGTGGTTCGTTGTATATGGGACTGTTTTGGAGTGTTGTGGAATGTTCTGGTGTGTTTTTGAGTTATGTCGTGTTTTGAAGTGGATTGGAGTGGATTGGTGTGTTTGGGAGTGAGTGTTTTGAACTGAGTGTTTTGGAGTGTTTTGGTGTGTTTTGGACTGATTTGGCGTGCTGTGGAGTGTTCTGGTGCGTTTTTGAGTTATGTCGTGTTTTGAAGTGTTTTGGAGTGGATTGGAGTGTTTGGGAGTGACTGTATTGAACCGAGTGTTTTGGACTGTTTTGGAGTGTTGTGAAGTGTTTTGAAGTGGTTCGTAGTATATGGGACTGTTTTGGAGAGTTTGGGAGTGTGTCGGAGTGTTTTGGGTAGAATGTTTAGAAGCGAGAATTTAGGAGTGTTTTGTATTGTTTTGGAGTGTTGTGGTGTTTTGGTGTGTTTTGGACTGTTTTGGAGTGGATTGGTGTCTTTGGGAGTGACTGTTTTGATCCGAGTGTTTTGGAGTGTTTTGTGTGTTTGGTGTGTTTTTGAGTTATTTCGTCTTTTGAAGTGGATTGGAGTGTTTGGGAGTGACTGTTTTGAACCGAGTGTTTGGAGTCTTTTGGTGTGTTTTGGACTGATTTGGAGTGTTGTGGAGTGTTCTGGTGCGTTTTTGAGTTATGTCGTGTTTTGAAGTGTTTTGGAGTGGATTGGAGTGTTTGGGAGTGACTGTATTGAACCGAGTGTTTTGGACTGTTTTGGAGTGTTGTGAAGTGTTTTGAAGTGGTTCGTAGTATATGGGACTGTTTTGGAGAGTTTGGGAGTGTGTCGGAGTGTTTTGGGTAGAATGTTTAGAAGCGAGAATTTAGGAGTGTTTTGTATTGTTTTGGAGTGTTGTGGTGTTTTGGTGTGTTTTGGACTGTTTTGGAGTGGATTGGTGTGTTTGGGAGTGACTGTTTTGATCCGAGTGTTTTGGAGTGTTTTGTGTGTTTGGTGTGTTTTTGAGTTATTTCGTCTTTTGAAGTGGATTGGAGTGTTTGGGAGTGACTGTTTTGAACCGAGTGTTTTGGAGTCTTTTGGTGTGTTTTGGACTGATTTGGAGTGTTGTGGAGTGTTCTGGTGCGTTTTTGAGTTATGTCGTGTTTTGAAGTGGATCGGAGTGTTTGGGAGTGACTGTTTTGAACCGAGTGTTTTGGACTGTTTTGGAGTGTTGTGAAGTGTTTTGAAGTGTTTTGTAGTGTATGAGACTGTCTTGGAGAATTTGGAAGTGTGTTGGAGTGCTGTGCAGTGTTTTGTAGTGTCATGGAGTGTATTGGATTGAGTGTTTACAAGTGAGAATTTTCGAGTGTTTGGGAGTGTTTTGGAGTGTTTTATATTGTGTTGTGGTGTTCTGGTGTGCTTTGAACTGTTTTGAAGTGTTGTGGAGTGCTCTGTTGTGTTTTTGAGTAATGTCGTGTTTTGAAGTGGATCGGAGTGTTTGGGAGTGACTGTTTTGAAACGAGTGTTTTGGAGTCTTTTAGAGGGTTTCGGAGTGTATGGGACTCTTTTGGCGTGTTTGGGAGTGTTTTGGACTCTTTTATTGTGTTTTGGATCGTTTTGGTGTGCTGTTGAGTGTTTTGGAGTGAGTGCTTAGTAGTCAGTGTTATGGAGGGTTTTGAAGTGTTTCGTAGTGTATGGGACTATTTCGGAGTGTTTGGGAGTGTGTCGGAGTGTTTTGTAGTGTTTTGTAGTGTTTTGGATAGAATGTTTAGAAGCGAGAATTTAGGAGTGTATTGTATTGTGTTGGAGTGTTGTGGTGTTTTGGTGTGTTTTGGACTGTTTTGGAGTGGATTGGTGTGTTTGGGAGTGACTGTTTTGAACCGAGTGTTTTGGAGTGTTTTGTAGTGTTCTGGTGTGTTTTTGAGTTATTTCGTGTATTGAAGTGGATTGGAGTGGATTGGAGTGTTTTGTAGTGTATTGGAGTGTTTTGGATTGAGTGTTTAGAACCGAGAATTATCGAGTGTTTGGGAGTATTTTGAAGTGTTTTATATTGTTTTGGAGTGTTTTGGAGTGTTTTGGACTGATTTGGAGTGTTGTGGAGTTTTCTGGTGCGTTTCTGAGTTATGTCGTGTTTTGAAGTGTTTTGGAGTGGAGTGGAGTGTTTGGGAGTGACTGTTTTGAACCGAGTGTTTTGGACTGTTTTAGAGTGTTGTGAAGTGTTTTGAAGTGTTTCGTAGTGTATGGGACTGTTTTGGAGAGTTTGGAAGTGTGTTGGAGTGTTGTGCAGTGTTTTGTAGTGTATTGGAGTGTTTTGGATTGAGTGTTTAGAAGTGAGAATTTTCGATTGTTTCGGAGTGTTTTGGAGTGTTTTATATTGTGTTGTGGTGTTTTGGTGTGTTTTGGACTGTTTTGGAGTGTTGTGGAGTGTTCTGGTGTGTTTTTGAGTTATGTCGTGTTTTGAAGTGGATCGGAGTGTTTGGGAGTGACTGTTTTGAAGCGAGAATTTGGGAGTGTTTTGTATTGTGTTGGAGTGGATTGGTGTGTTTGGGAGTGACTGTCTTGAACCGAGTGTTGTTGGAGTGTTTTGTAGTGCTATGGTGTGTTTTTGAGTTATTTCGTATTTTGAAGTGGATTGGAGTGGATTGGAGTGTTTGGGAGTGACTGTTTCGAACCGAGTGTTTTGGAGTGTTTTGTTGTGTATTGGAGTGTTTTGGATTGAGTGTTTAAAAGCGAGAATTTTCGAGTGTTTGGGAGTATTCTGGAGTGATTTATATTGTTTTGGTGTGTTATGGACTGATTTGGAGTGTTGTGGACTGTTCTGCTGCTTTTTTGAGTTATTTCGTGTTTTGAAGTGGATTGGAGAGTTTTGTAGTGTATTGGAGTGTTTTGGATTGAGTGTTTAGAAGCGAGAATTATCGAGTGTTTGGGAGTATTTCGAAGTGTTTTATATTGTTTTGGAGTGTTTTGGTGTGTTTTGGACTGATTTGGAGTGTTGTGGAGTTTTCTGGTGCGTTTCTGAGTTATGTCGTGTTTTGAAGTGTTTTGGAGTGGATTGGAGTGTTTTGGATTGAAAGTTTAGAAGCGAGAATCTTCGAGTGTTTGGGATTATTTTGGAGTGTGTTATATTGTTTTGGTGTGTTTTGGACTGATTTGGAGTGTTGTGGAGTGTTCTGGTGCGTTTTTGAGTTATTTCGTGTTTTGAAGTGTTTTGGAGTGGATTGGAGTGTTTGGGAGTGACTGTTTTGAACCGAGTGTTTTGGACAGTTTTGGAGTGTTGTGAAGTGCTTTGAAGTGTTTCGTAGTGTATGGGACTGTTTTGGAGTGTTGAGGAATGTTCTGGTGTGTTATTGAGTTATGTCGTGTTTTGAAGTGGATTGGAGTGGATTGGCGTCTTTGGAAGTGAGTGTTTTGAACCGAGTGTTTTGGTGTGTTTTGGACTGATTTGGAGTGTTGTGGACTGTTCTGCTGCTTTTTTGAGTTATTTCGTGTTTTGAAGTGGATTGGAGAGTTTTGTAGTGTATTGGAGTGTTTTGGATTGAGTGTTTAGAAGCGAGAATTATCGAGTGTTTGGGAGTATTTCGAAGTGTTTTATATTGTTTTGGAGTGTTTTGGTGTGTTGTTTGGACTGATTTGGAGTGTTGTGGAGTTTTCTGGTGCGTTTCTGAGTTATGTCGTGTTTTGAAGTATTTTGGAGTGGATTGGAGTGTTTTGGATTGAAAGTTTAGAAGCGAGAATTTTCGAGTGTTTGGGATTATTTTGGAGTGTGTTATATTGTTTTGGTGTGTTTTGGACTGATTTGGAGTGTTGTGGAGTGTTCTGGTGCGTTTTTGAGTTATTTCGTGTTTTGAAGTGTTTTAGAGTGGATTGGAGTGTTTGGGAGTGACTGTTTTGAACCGAGTGTTTTGGACTGTTTTGGAGTGTTGTGAAGTGCTTTGAAGTGTTTCGTAGTGTATGGGACTGTTTTGGAGTGTTGAGGAATGTTCTGGTGTGTTATTGAGTTATGTCGTGTTTTGAAGTGGATTGGAGTGGATTGGCGTCTTTGGAAGTGAGTGTTTTGAACCGAGTGTTTTGGTGTGTTTTGGACTGATTTGGAGTGTTGTGGAGTGTTCTGGTCCGTTTTTGAGTTAAGTCGTGTTTTGAAGTGGATTGGAGTGGATTGGAGTGTTTGGGAGTGACTGTTTTGAACCGAGTGTTTTGGAGTGTTTTGTTGTGTATTGGAGTGTTTTGGATTGAGTGTTTAAAAGCGAGAATTTTCGAGTGTTTGGGAGTATTCTGGAGTGATTTATATTATTTTGGTGTGTTATGGACTGATTTGGAGTGTTGTGGAGTGTTCTGCTGCGTTTTTGAGTTATTTCGTGTTTTGAAGTGGATTGGAGTGGATTGGAGTGTTTTGTAGTGTATTGGAGTGTTTTGGATTGAGTGTTTAGAAGCGAGAATTATCGAGTGTTTGGGAGTATTTTGAAGTGTTTTATATTGTTTTGGAGTGTTTTGGTGTGTTTTGGACTGATTTGGAGTGTTGTGGAGTTTTCTGGTGCGTTTCTGAGTTATGTCGTGCTTTGAAGTGTTTTGGAGTGGAGTGGAGTGTTTGGGAGTGACTGTTTTGAACCGAGTGTTTTGGACTGTTTTGGAGTGTTGTGAAGTGTTTTGAAGTGTTTCGTAGTGTATGAGACTCTTTTGGAGAGTTTGGAAGTGTGTTGGAGTGTTGTGCAGTGCTTTGTAGTGTATTGGAGTGTTTTGGATTGAGTGTTTAGAAGTGAGAATTTTCGATTGTTTCGGAGTGTTTTGGAGTGTTTTATATTCGGTTGTGGTGTTTTGGTGTGTTTTGGACTGTTTTGGAGTGTTGTGGAGTGCTCTGGTGTGTTTTTGAGTTATGTCGTGTTTTGAAGTGGATCGGAGTGTTTGGGAGTGACTGTTTTGAAGCGAGAATTTGGGAGTGTTTTGTGTTGTGTTGGAGTGGATTGGTGTGTTTGGGAGTGACTGTTTTGAAACGAGTGTTTTTCGAGTGTTTTGTAGTGCTCTGGTGTGTTTTTGAGTTATTTCGTGTTTTGAAGTGGATTGGAGTGGATTGGAGATTTTGGGAGTGACTGTTTTGAACCGAGTGTTTTGGAGTGTTTTGTACTGTGTTGG
>NW_028226590.1:0-31973 GCF_052327205.1 Somniosus microcephalus
AATAGCTTGATCATTGTAGGGATGCTTTATGGTGTTGTTGGGGAGGGACTTGGCACAGCATGTGGCAACCATATGGGTGTAATGCAGGAAGTTAAGTAAATCTGGTCATGATGAGGCCATCCCTGGCCTCCCAGGCAGCAATGTGCTCTGGTGCTGCTGGCATCTGGACCCTAGGTTCCTCCTGCTCCTCCTCATCTTCCAGCTGATGCTCCTCCTTCTCTGAAGAGGGTGCGCACTCTGCGCCTTGCTCCTCATGCAGCTGTAATCCTCGTTGCTGCGCTTTGTTGTGCAGTGCGCAGCAGACGATGATGATTCTGGAGACCCTGGCTGGTGCATACTGAAGGGCTTCTCCAGATCTGTCAAGGTATCTGAAGCGCATCTTCAGCATGCCTATTGTTTGCTCTGACACATCTGGTGGACATGTGGCTTTCATTATAGCGCTCCTGAACCTCATTGCTTGGCCTCCTCAAGGGTGTGATGAGCCATGTCTTCAAGTGGATAGCCCTTGTCTGCAAGCAGCCAACCAGTAAGTGTGTTTGGCAGTGCGAAGAGCTGAGGGAGGGTGGTCTAGCGCATGACGAAAGAGTCATGACAGGGATTACTAGTCCAGTAACATAACCATTACGCTACCTTTATTAACGTTTGTACTTTTAAGACCTCAGCCTCTCAAAAGTCCAAGCTTATAGTTGGTATTTTTCTCAGAGCCTGTAGAGAAATATCTTCAATTTGTACTTTTTTAAATCCCTGTGAAAATCTCAATGAAGAAGTTGCGCTGCCGTTGATATTCCAGGACCTGAGAACTCCTAGGGAAAAGGTTGGCTCAGTGCAAGTTATAACAAAATAAACACACACAGAACAGATTTCTGATTTTGTTACACTATTGCACAGAGGAAATCTCTTCCCACCACCCCGACTCCCTTCCTGAAAAAATGACCCCCTGGAATGTGTCTTGACCCTATCATTCGTTTGAGTGTTTTTGATGTATTCACTGATCTGTACATATTATTTATTTAAATTTGTTCTTTGTGAAGATTTTCTAGACGTTTACATAAACGAAAGTGTATAAATTTAGACTACACTGGTGCCCAAACCACACAGTTAGAAATGCAACTGTGAATGGTCATTCAAAATATAGTAAAATGTTACTTATGAAGTGCGTATTATAGGATTGGGCACAAATTGGACGGTGATCATTTTTCTTTAATTCTAAGTAAAACTAACTTGCATTCCCTATTTTTCAAATACCTTTACTCATCTATTTCAGCGAACAGGCTAAGCAAGACAGTAGACCTTTCACCCGTCCTGGCAGCACAGAAAACATCAAACAACAAACCAGAACAGGTATTTCCTTACAGTAGGATTTTTTTATTTCTTTCTGAATACAATTTGAAACCGAAAATAGTACCGTTATACTGAATTTGTAATAGTTTTATTTTAATCCTGTTTTTGGTGAATTATTGTGCTCATCAAGGTAAGGCATGTTACTGCCGGAGAACAGAATGCTTTTTCATTTTTGGCACCTTGAGAGTGAATTGAACACAGTTAGGTATAGCACAGACAAGAGCCAGAATAAAGCTTCCTCTACTCCAGTGGTTCTCAAACTGGGGTCCACAGAGAAGATCTGGGGGTCCGCGAAACATTGACCAATTATTCGCTGCAGAAGATCTCTGAAAAATTGGAGACTGTAAAAATAAACCAGTGAGGACGGAAGTGTTCACGTTCGGGTTCCTTCCAATGACCTCATTGGTGTTTGTGGGTGGAGAGTGGGAGGTTGGCTGCCTGGTAATGTGGCGAAGGGCGACTGAAAAATAGAAACGTTTTGTCAGGATTCAGTAAGTTTTAAAGTTCAACCAAGGGCGAGTCGCCATCGTTCACCACGAGTCTCCAGCTGACTTTGTGCAGTCTGCTGGAAGGTTTTTATTAGTTGTGTGGACTTTTCCCGAACGAGTTGAGTGGAATAATCTTGGATCATTAATGTCGGCGAGTTGAAATGACCGCTGGGCCAAATAGAGCCAAAATCCCGTTACCACGGCAGCACTGATTTGTGTGCCGGAAAGGTTTGGAAAAGTTGCGCAGTAGAGGGAGTGGGGCTGTTGGAGACTCGAGGCCTGTCAGGTTGCCCAGCTGTTGTTTTTTTTGGGGGGGAGGGGAGAGAAGAGTTCACGTTCGCGTGTCACTGGCTGGAGATGGCAAGGTGCGGACTGGCTGAGAGCTGGGAATGCAAGGACTTGTTCCTGACCCACTGGGAACGCCCTGACCATGAAAAGAACAAATTTGTTTGATGTAGATGTTGGCGGATGGGTGTGAAGCAGACAATCTCAATCACTCAAGCAGCTGTATGTTTTGGGAGGGGTTTTTTTTCATCTCGAGTTCTTTTTAATTTCACTTCTTTGGCTCTTTAGCACTGAATTAAAATTGAGGCTTTTGCTAACTTCAAATTATATTTAAAAAAGGTTCATAATTAAAATTCGTAGAGGAGCAGTAGTTTTTAGGATGGTACTTAAAATTAATGTACCAAGTAGGGAAGTGAACAGCAGGCGCAGCGTTAAATAAATTGTCAAACGTCACACCAAGGATAGACAGACTCTGCAGTAAGAGGCAGGCACACCCATCTCACTGATAGCTGTAAGTAAATACCTGTTTTCTTAAAAGCATTATTAAAACACTCTTTACATGCAGCACTTTCATATTATGAGTATTATATAGTATTATAATTTAGATGGGGGTCCGTGATTACTAATCGATTTGAAAAAGGATCCTTCAACCAAAAAAGTTTGAAAACCACTGTGTCTACTCTACTGCAAGATTCTACCATAACCTTAACCTTAATCCTACTGTGTTCAGCCGTGGGTCAGTTGGTAGAAACATAGAAAAATAGGAGCAGGAGTAGGCCATTTGGCCCTTCAGGCCTGCTCCGCCATTCAATCTGATCATGGCTGATCCTCTATCTCAGTACTATATTCCCACTCTCTTCCCATACCCCTTGATGCCTTTTGTGTCTAGACACATTAGTAGCACTCTCACCTCAGAGTCAGAAGGTTGTGGGTTCAAGTTCCACTCCAGAGACTTGAGCACAAAAATCTAGCTTTGTAATCTTCCATTTGTTGAGTAAAATAGCAAAACAGATGCTTTCCAGTGCAGTACTGAGGAAGTGCTGCACTGTTGGAGGTGCTGTCTTTCAGCTGCGATGTTAAATCAAGGTCCTGTCTGCTCCCTCAGGTGGATGTAAAAGATCCCATGGCACTAGTTTGAAGAACAGTTGGGGGAGTTATCCCTCAATTAACATCACTAAAACAGATTATCTGGTCATTATCACATTGCTGTTTGTGAGACCTTTGTAAATTGGCTGCTACGTTTCCTATATTGCAACACTTTCAGTACACTTCAAATCATCTACACCATCTTGGTAAAGGGGTTAGCGCGCGTACACTTAGCGTCCGCCAGGAGTATGCAGAGCAGAGAGATCATGACGTCAATTAGCATGCAACACTGATTTGACGCCAACACTGCCATTTTGGAGCTCCACGCTCCAATCAATGTCCTCTCTTAACCTCGCACAGCTGAACACGTGTTAAGCAGCATGAAGGACCCCCCCACCAGCGCTATTTAAAGGGATCATTAGCTACTTACAGGTTAGTTGCTGGTTTATTTCTTCTGGCTGTTGCTACAATTCTACACGTTTTTGGTGCTTTCCATAGTTGTTTCAAGTTTCAAAAGTCTACAGGGAGTGGTGTGGCAGGTGCTGAAGTACTTTTTGCTGACTTCAAGGCTTCTGCACAAACCAGTTGCTCCCAGACATGGTTGCATTAGTAGGCCTTCCTCTTGGAATCGAGCATGACTGGGAGAATGAGCAGAGGCCACGCAGAGCAGGACAAGCTGCTAGAAGAGGAGGAGGAGGAGGAGGAGGAAGAAGAGGAAGGGAAACTGCAACCTAGACAGCCCCTTTTTGCCTGTGCTGTACGTGAAGAACTAATTCAAGTGCGATACCAGTGATCTCAACCTCAATTCCCCATTCACCAACAGTCCCACACTCCTTACCTTCCCTCTGTTACTGACCATCACAGCGTCCCCTTGGCTACTATGCAAAAATAAAAGCCAACACAAAATACACATTCTAAACCAAATTTAAAAATTAAGTCATGCCATATTGCATACAAACTTAAACTAATCACCCCTGTGCATTCCCTTAGTGCCTTTCTTCCGTGTGCCTTTGCCTGTCCTAGTGCTCCTATGAAGTGCTACCCCAGTGGCTTGCAGCATGGCTGGAGGAAGGCTGCTGACTTTTGGTTGAGGAGTCTGCAGATGGCCTTGGAGGACGATCTCTATCAACTCTAGGCCTAGAAGGCCCGGCTATGGACTGCACCATCTCGGCATGGGCAGCAGCAGTCTGGGCTGGCTGGCTGATATGCAACAGCAAGGGCATTGGCGGAGTGGCAGGGGCGGGATCACAAATGCTGTCATTCTGAGAGGACAGCAGGTTCACGCTCCATGGAGCCACTGCCACTCCCCCGGGGCGGCACTCGGCAATCCGAGTAATCTGTTGGAGGACAGATTGCTGAACTGCTGTGACACCCTGGTAGTCCCTTTGAACACTATCCATAACCATGACTGCAGCAGTCTGATTTTGCATGGCAACAAGCTGAGCTTCAATGAAAGCTGCTTGTGCTGCAATGAAAGCTGAGACATTGGCCATCAGATGCTGCATCATGGTTGGTTCCACAAGTGTGTTGATGAAGTTGGCCACCAGTTCCATGCTGGAAAGGATGGGCTCCAATCTCTGCGCAAAGCCCTGTGCCAATTTGGTGCCGGACTCCTCCGTGTTGCTTGGCATTGAACGCAGGCTTTCTGGCAGGCTTCCCAATGCACCAAGCATTTTGTTGTGTACACCCATCAGCCTTCTTCTGTAGCCTGGCCCATCAAAGTCCTCATCTGAGTCTTCTGCAGCAGAACGCGTGTGCGACCTCACCCTCTGGCGAGCTGGCACCTGTGCTATCCTTGCCCTCTGCCCTGACTGCAGCGCATTTGTGCCCAGTGCCGCACTACGTGCAGATCCCACCTCTGTGCTAACTCTAAGATGCACGCAGTGTCAGTATCTGAGCTGGCGGCTGCGAGTGGGAAATCAAGTTACGGTGTGTCTTTATCATCATTGTCTTCTTGGTCTTTCTCCACTGCCTGGGCAGGTTGCAGTTCTTGTGTATCTGATAGGAAAAAGGGATAAGGGTAATGTCATGGTGAGGGGAAAGTAAGAAGTGCATGCTTACACCATCTGCAGCTTGTAAGTCAGAAGAGATTGTGGGATGTGAGAAGGACGATTAGGTATGACAATACTGTCATCTTCAATGGATTCAGCCCCGCTGCTGGCCACGGCCTCAGCAATGGCCCTTCACATAATGGCCAGTACAGTCTCCTCTGTGGGGGTTAGAACTTGCAGGCATGCCTCTCCCCCTCTGGTTCGTTCCTGCTGCCTCCAGTTGTGCACTACCTTCTGCAAGAGAGAGGAAAGTGTGCCAGTGAGTGTCGTGCAATATGTTTGGGTGATGTGGCTGTAATGGTTGAATAGCTGGCAGTGTGTGCAAGCTGTGAGATGTGGGTGTGAGGCTCGCAGTAGTGTTAAGTATGTGAGGGTGAGGTGAAGCTATGAATGTTTGGTATGAGTCCTGATTGATAGAGATTGTTGGTAGGTGAGTGATGGGGGTGTGGTGAATTGAGAAGTGGCTGAGGATAGTGGTGCAGTTGATAGGAAACGGCATTTGAAGATACATTCACTGACCTTGACCACTTGCGTGAGGTCGTTAAACCCCTTGCAGCACTGCATCCAGGTCCTCGGGGCTAAACTCCTGGCATTTACCTCTGCGGTTCTCTGTTCCCATTGCCTTCTCATCATGTGTCTGGAGGACTTCCTGCCGCCCCCCCCCCCCCCCCCCCACCCGCGGAAACAGGACATCTCTCCTCCTGTTCACCTCCACCAGACCTCCAGTGCAGTGTCGGAAAACCTTGGTGCATGCTCTCTCCCGGGGGCTATCCTATTTAGCCCCCTTTTACTCATCAGCATAGACCACATTTGAAGCTAGAAGTGGAATGATTGTATTATAGCCTACTACAGTTCCCCTACCCAAAAAGTACTAATAGATAAGAACAGGAAAAGGCCAATAGGCCCAACAAGCTTATCTGTCTTCATTGCTCTCAACTCCATCTTCTTGCTACATCCTGAATCAGTGATCCCTTAGTTTAGCTATGCCTTACAGCATTAACTAGTAGAAGGCTACGCAGTTCCCAGGTGTCAGACAATGTAGCTCCAATGAGTTATCAGGAAGCTATAAGAGGGGGCCTTGGGATGATGGTATTTGTTTTGGGATCTTTCCCCATCCCCTCCTTGGGAGGAAGTGCTTGAACTCCACTCCATGTTTCCCACATAATATTTCACCTTTTTTAGCAGGGAAAGTAGGTAAAAGGAAACTTTTCCATGATCTCATTGAATGGCGGAGCAGGCTCGAAGGGCCGAATGGCCTACTCCTGCTCCTGTTTTCTATGTTTCTATGTAAAAGTGCAATGTAATTTTGTCCAGATATTTGCCAAATGTCCGGCTTTAAAGGTCCATAATCATTTCACACAGGATTAGTAATTTTGAGCAATTTAAAAAGTTTTGAAATATTCCAGGTACAATAAGTAGACCAATAACATGATGTTTGTAAATATTGTGGTTAATGGGAAACAGACAAGGAGACTAACATTTGACACAAAATTGTATCATTTTGGGATAGGAAAAAGCAGTCTGAAAGATAACAAAACCACATCAAAGGACTTGTGCTTTGAAAGTTTAAGACTAATCTGAATCGCTTGGAATGCTTTTGCTCAATCCTTTTAAGAGATGTGTTTTTCCGTTCTTTAGAGTTTGCATATAATTATTGTGAAATTTATAAAGATAGCTGCAGGCCCATGAACTAGCATTTGTTTATTGGTGATTTCTCCCATCAGCTGATCTCATAACTGAAATTGGTGTGACCAGAGCTAAATGTAAAATTCTATGAGATCATCACTGTCTTAATTTTCTATTCAAAAAAAATTAAAGATTCCCCTGGTAATTTTGGTAATTAGTTGAAATCCCATGCAAATAGGGAATTGATAACTTTCCATGGGGATTTGAATGGATATTGCAAAAAATGGATGAAATTTAAACAACACTTCTTTGAAATTTTAATATGAATAGACATGTATTTTGTAATCTTTGGTTTCCTTCTATAATAAACTACAGTCTAGCGTATCAGAATAAGGTACTCAAATATATGATACAAAGGTATGTAAATAGTTCTGTGCACAGCCTGAATTGTTAGTGTTGCTAAGGCTCAAAGAATGATTTGCCAAAAAAAGCAGCCAATCAACTGGACCTGCTTACTAATGCGCTGCTTCCTGAAGCAGTCGTAACCACAGATATACTGCAGTGTGTAACCAAGTAGTGGTTTGTGCCATTAAATGTCACCTAAATTTGACTCTTATCTTTCTGCTGTATTACAGATTTCTGCAAAAGTTTGCATGGCTTTACTTTAAGTTTAAAAATAGTGCTGTGAAAAAAAAACTATGCAAAATGTATAATGAAATTTTAAAAATGCATGATTTTGTTGCTTTAAACTGCTTTTGTTAATGTACAAATTTTGTTAAATGGGTTGCGGCCCAAATCAGATCATTGGGCCGCATCTTTGACACTGCTGATGTACACTATCTATTAGCGGTTCATTTCAACTATTGAGTGCTGCTGAAATGTTTTCCTGTCCATGACGTGAGATGAGAGGTGGCTGGAAAGTTTTGTGTGTTATTCTCTAAGAACCACTGCTGTTGTGGTAAGCAGTGTCTTTTGTTCAGAAACGCATGCACACCGATATTTGGTGTAGTTTAGTGTGGGGTGGGGTGCAGATCGTGCATAGTAAAAAAGAAGAAAAAAGTTAAATGTAATAAAAAGGACAATATACAGGAATGGTTTCTGTGAGTGAAAAATCGTAGCTAAAGAAGTAAGGGGCCTCTTAATACTATAGGATTCACTTACACCTAGCAGTGTGAGGGTGTTAGCCTAGCAAGAAAGTCATTACTTTTTGAATGTGAGATGAAGGGATCAGAGTAACCATAATCAATTGAAGATATCTCAAATTAAGGAAATAGTTAAGTAGATAACTATAACAAGTTTGTAGTGTTCAACAAATGGAAGAAAGCTTGACTGAAGGAAGTAGAAAAAACAAATAATGACTTAAAGGAATGCATGGTGTGAGCATACTTGATAGAAAATATGGGGTAGTCAATCAAGGAAAGGAAGATGCAAGTATAAACCATGAATTTGTCCCATCTTACAATGGCTTCTAGTGACAGTTCAGGAAAGTCCTAGTTCTGCTTTGATCCAATTTCTCAAAATATATTTTCAATCATACTGCCCAAGTGTATCAAGACCATGGCACTGAAAAATGTTATAATCTACTAGTTTCCTGTGGCATGAAGACCATGTAGTGTTCAGGTGAAAGGAGGTTAGTGGACAAGGGATAATTTACTCTATTTAATTTACTCTATTTCTTTACATTTAATTTTATCTATTTCTTTACATTTTTTCACCCAATTGCCTGAACCTTTGCCACTTCTGCTGCCATGGTCGGTCCTCCTCCGCTGGCCAGATGGGCTCCCCTGCCTCTTCCAGACTTGCCCTGCTGGCCTCCCCTGTTTCATGCCCATCTCTGCCACTGCACGTCTCTTCCATTGCTCACAGCTCTGGTCTTCGCCCTGGTCTTTGTCCTGCTCTAGTCCCCTGTCTCTTTGTGCCTTCCCCCATTGCTCCTGGCCCCATTGATAGCTCAGCTGTGCTCTGCCCCCACTCCCAACTACAATAAAGATAATACCTGGCCCCACTCCTCATGCCCTGGTCCTGGCTCTGTATAAAAAATAATTTTAAACTATTCGGGTCCTAAGCCTCTGGGCCCGTTGCCAGCTTAAAACAAATCTTCATGACCCAGCTCCACTGATGATTGTAAAATCTTGTTGACCCTCTCTCCACAGGCTCTGCTCCTGCTGGAATTTAAAAAAATATTCCTGACTCTACTCCACAGGCTGCAATATAAATTAGTCTAAAAATATTCCAACCCCTGGTCCTCCTGCTTGCTGCAACTGAGAAATGTATTTAAAAAAAAATCTTCCCGCCTGCTTTCCGTTGTTGCATAATAATCCCAGGGCTCTCCCGACCGCTACTTAATTAACTTAATGATGCCCTCTGCTTTTGTTCCATAATATATTTTACGGAACCATAATAAATTTGTTCCTTTTTGTTTCATTAGTTAGTGTTAGTGCAATTCTGTTGGATTAAATGTCTGCTCTGTTTATTTAATTTTTGGGGCATGTTCAATTTTTCCTTTTATTGAATTAATACATTTTATGAGAATCCTGTTGGATTAAATGGCTGTTGCTTTTATTTAATTAATATATTTTCGTAAGTGTGTTTGATTAAATAGCCAAACCCAATATCTATTAAATGGTCATTGCTTGAATTTAATTTATAAATTTGGGGAGAAACCCACTGCAGTCTATAACCGCTGCTTTTATTTAACAGCAGTGTGACAGGAGATCCATTAGTATTTTTAAAAAAAACACAACTTGGACCAGTACAAGGAAGTTCAACTTCATTGTGTTCAAAGGAACATAAGAAAACACTAATTGATTTCCTGTGGTGTTGCTCATAAATGAGAACAATCTTTGTTTCTTCCTGTACCTGTCTCGCTACTTGTTCTTCATTCTTCACTCTTAAATCACTTGTTCCCTTCTCTCTGTTGTAGTGTATGTACTTTGCAGAAGGAACTGTGGCCTAGAAATTCACTTGGGCGCGGGCAGCTCGCTCGCGCCCAAAAGTTAGCGCTGGGCGGGGAGGCATTAGCGCACGCCGTATATTCGTCTTCTGCGCCCCAATTCGGAAGCGGGCGCTATACCAGGGTGTGCCCGCCTCCGTTTGGGGCGCTGCAACTGAATATCGGCGCGCTAGTTGCCGCAGCGCCACCCGATGCGGTGCGGCAGGCTGCGGTACTGCTGGCCTCCACCTTCTCTTAAGGGGGAGGTGCCTGCAACGGCCGGAGCCCCGATCGCGAGTGCCGGCAAAAGAGCCCGGCACAACGGAGAAGTGTCGGGCTCCACGGAAACCAGCCGGCAATGCCGTGGGGGGGGGGTGGAGGAGGCGGGGGAAGGAGGTGCGGGCAGGCGGCCGCCGAAAAAGCGGCCGGCCGCACCTTCCGCTTTAAAGCGCCCCACTATGGCAGCAGGACAGCCCCGTTTTCTGTTCGCTGTTTGCACCCGCTTCGGAGGAGGCGGGCGCAAATAAATATGGGGATCGGCGCGGTTTCGGGGCGTTACGGACCACCACGCACACCGATGACGTCATCGGTCCCGGCGCAGCGCTAACGGCTACCGCCGCCAATACCGCTGCACTCAATTTCCGCACTACCACCCCGCCGGCGCAAAAGACCTCTTTAGGCGCTAAGTGGGCGCAAGGCCCACTGAAATTCTAGGCCTATATTCTGCAGCCCCTATATACTGCAGTACCAGTAGTGACCACCCCTGTATATAAGCCTGTGTAGTAACTTTGCATAGTAGTTCCAGTTTTGTCTCCACTCAGTAAACACCTGTTGTAACCAACTCCTGCAGTCCGTGTCTCAATTACACACGGACATAATACTGGCGACGAGCAGATCCGAACTTACCTACAGTTCTGCACCACCTCATGGGGATCCATCCCTGAAGCGAAGTTGTTAGAGGTCGAGGCCAGAAGGAAGAAAGAAAAAAAAACAAGCAGAAGAAACGGGCGTCGACTGTGGGCAACCGCCTCTGATTCATCGGATTTGAAGATTTGCAGGAGAGGCTGTCGAGAGCGGGGCTTGGTTATCCTGTCTATGGTGTTCCAGCTAATCGGGCTGGTGGCAGGTAGTACACTGATCCTTCCTGGGCTGCGGCGGGCTAGAGCTCGATCGGGTGGCTTTTCAACGGGGCTGAGCAGCGTTGTCGGGAAGAGGAGAGAGAGGGTGGAGCACACAGGGCGCGGCCGGTGCTACGAAGCCGGGCAGCGTACAGACCCGAGAAGAGGGAGGGAAGTGTCCCGTAGGGTTTGCTCTGACGATGGGAAAATAAAAGAAATTAGAAGCGCAGAAAGCCGCGAGGAGCTGCAGTTTGCTACGGGGACCGCGGAGAGCGGCGTTAGCAGCAGCGCAGGGGGGAAGTGCGCGAAGACCATAGGGCGTCGCCATCAAGGCATAAAAACGCCAGCAACAGCGCTAGCAGCAGCGGAGACGACAGAAAGCGCGAGAGGCGCCATCTTAATCCAGCGGGGAAGAAGGCAAAGCGCGGGAGGCGCCATTTTGTTCAATCGGGGAAGAAGGCAAAGCGTGGGAGGCGCCATCTTAGATTTCCAAGATGCCGAAGACTGGCAATATCACTGCCTTCGATAATGCAATAGAAGACTGGACCACATATGTGGAAAGAGTCGAAGTATATTGCAAGGCAAACGAAGTAGCCGATGAGAAAAAGGCATCGGTACTACTAAACTTAATGGGCGCAAGAATGTACGGCCTATTGCGGAACCTGATCACTCCAGCCAAACCGATGGCGAAGAGTTTTAACGAAATTGTTGATATCCTACAGGAACACCTAAATCCTGCACCGCTGCTGATAGCAGAAAGATTTAAATTCCACAAGAGAAATCAGCATAAAGATGAGAGCAATGCTGATTACCTTACGGAACTGCGCAAGCTATCAAAGCACTGCCAGTTCGGAGCAGGACTGGCAGATACCCTACGGGACAAATTTGTCTGTGGACTCCTGAGTGAAGGAACCCAGAAGAGGTTACTCTCAGAGTAAGAGCTGACGCTAGATAAGGCTTTCAGCGTGGCAGTATCGTACGAAGCAGCAGCAAGGGGAGCTGCGGAAATACAGCAAAAGCCACAGGAATACGGCACCCATGAAATGACACGGGGATTTGAAAAATGTTATCGCTGCGGCAGAACGACCCATGACCAGAAGGACTGCTGGTCCAAGGACAAAATATGCAGGCAATGCGGAAAGATGGGACACATTGCACGAGTTTGCAGGTCTGGGAAGAAGACTAACAACAACAAAAAGGCTACTAAGGAACAGTACAGGAAAGTACAAAAGATGACGGACAGTAGTTCCGAAGACCAGAAGAGCAATAGTGAATCCGGGAACAAGAGACTAAGCTGTCTCAAACTTCACAACTGTGGTAAACCACGTTCACTATCGTATCACTGTTAGTAGTTAGCACTGTTCACCACTGTTCGTTATAACTGTATCACTGACCACTATTGTATCACGGTACGAGGTCGCCTCTTGCCACACTGCTATACCTGGGATGACCACCGCCGACTCCGCCTTGGCTCCACCCACCAGGCCAGGTATAAAGGTGAGCGACTGACTGGTATTCCTCCTGCTTGGATCGGATCACCCACGAGAGTGGGCTCTGTTATTTAGTCAATAAAAACCTTTAGTCACCTTCGTAACTCTTCGCCTTTTATTGGAGGAATTGATAGGTATATCAATTTTATTGACTAAATTTAATGATGTCCGACAACGAGTCACAACCGGCGGAGGAGCCACCAGCGCAGCTCCCAGGAGCACAGCCACACCAGCCAGCTTGGCTGCGAGCCCTCAGACCGCCGTACCTGGACCTGAACCCACGAGCAGCAAACTCAGCCGCAGACTTTAAACACTGGCTGGTCTGCTTCGAATCATACCTGAGAGAATCCAGCGTCCCTCAGGCATCCAAACTAAGTGTCCTGCAGGCGCAACTGAGCCCGAGAGTATACACTCTCATCGAGGACATGACTACCTACGAGACCGCCATCAACCTGCTGAAACAGAAGTACCGGACCCCGGTAAACTACATGTACGCTAGGCACCTCCTAAGATCACGGCCGCAACAGCCAGGAGAATCAGTCGCCGAATTCTCACAGGCGCTATATGCACTCGCCAGGAACTGTGACTTTAAATCGGTGTCGGCAGCCGAAAATACTGAAGATAATATCCGCGACGCATTCCTGAAAGGCCTACGGTCCGAGTACTCACGGCAAAGACTGCTGGAAGCTAAAGACCTCAGCATGGAAAAAGCTGAAGCCCTCGCTATCTCCCTGGAAGTGGCCCACCAAGATCAGGAAGCATTCACCAGGTACTGCTCGCGACCCTGGGACTCGGGCCCGACCCCTACCACAGCACCCTTCCCAGCGCCGCCCCCGGGACCTACCTCTGCGTCGGCGTCCCGGACCCGACCGGCCCCGCCACCCCCGGCACCGGCCCCGACATCGGGCATCCGCGATCGGGCCGCCGGCTGTTTTTTTTGTGGCCAGGAGAAGCACCCGAGGTCGCGCTGCCCAGCCAAGAACTCCACATGCAGAACCTGCCTGAAGAAAGGCCACTTCTCCAAGGCCTGCAGGAGCGGATCCTCAGAGGCCAGCAGTGCCGCATGCGAACTATGGGGGCGGCCATCTTCGTTTAGGGCAACTGAGGCCAGCATCCCCACACATGAGTCATGGGGGTGGCCATCTTTGTTTAGGGCAACTGAGGCCAGCATCCCCACACATGAGTCATGGGGGCGGCCATCTTTGATTAAGGCAACCGACCCCAATAGTGCCTCATGTGAGCTACGGGGGCAGCCATCTTCTCCGTCATTTTGCCCTACCTCGTGGGAGACGCCATTTTACTCACCACGCCCGACCGCCTCGCCCGCAGATGACAACGACTCGCTCAGCTACACACTAGCTTCCGTCACCCTGGACCAAGCCCGCCCGCACCATCTGTCCAAGTCAATGATGGACATCAAAGTGAACGGCCACGCCACGACCTGCCTGTTCGACAGCGGAAGCACGGAGAGCTTCATCCACCCAGACACGGTGAGCCACTACTCCCTCTCTGTCCTACCAACGCGCAGCCGAATCTCGATGGCATCGAGGTCCCACGCCACGGACATCAGCGGCTACTGTGTCGTGACCCTGTCGGTTAAGGGCACGGAGTATAAAAACTTTAAACTCCTCGTCCTCCCCCATCTCTGCGCTGCCGTCCTACTAGGGCTGGACTTCCAATCCCACCTCCAAAGCGTAACCCTAGCATACGGTGGACCCCTCCCCCCACTCACAGTCAACAACCAGCAAATGTTAAACCGCCCACCGCGTAACACCTGCAGCCTCTCCACCCTCAAGGTCCCGCCACCCTCTCTGTTTGCTAACCTTACCCCTGACTGCAAACCCGTCGCTACCAAGAGCAGGCGGTATAGCGCCGGGGACAGAGCCTTCATTAGCTCTGAGGTGCGGCGCCTCCTGAAAGAGGGCATTATCGAGGGGAGCAGCAGCCCCTGGCGTGCCCAGGTCGTAGTCGTAAAGACCGGCGATAAAAACCGCCTGGTCATCGACTACAGCCAGACCATAAACAGATATACCCAGCTGGACGCATACCCCCTCCCCCGCATATCTGACATGGTCAATCAGATTGCACAGTATAAAGTATTCTCGACCATCGACCTGAAGTCGGCCTACCACCAACTCCCTATCCACCCTGAGGACCGCCAGTATACCGCCTTCGAGGCGAATGGGCGCCTATACCACTTCCTTAGGGTCCCCTTCGGTGTCACTAATGGGGTCTCGGTCTTCCAAAGGGAGATGGACCAGATGGTTGACCAGAACGAACTGCAGGCTACATTCCCCTACCTAGATAACGTCACTATCTGCGGCCGCGACCGGCAGGAACATGACGCGAATCTGGAGAAATTCCTCCGTACGGCCCAACGGCTGAACCTCACCTACAATAAGGAGAAATGCGTGTTTAACACCACACGCCTTGCCATCCTCGGCTGCGTAGTGGAGAACGGAATCATCGGCCCCGACCCAGAAAGAATGCGCCCCCTCATGGAGCTACCCCTCCCCCACTGCCCTAAAGCACTTAGGAGAACCCTGGGGCTTTTCGCCTACTATGCCCAATGGGTACCCAATTACGCGGACAAAGCCAGACCCCTCCTGAAAGCCACTTCCTTCCCCCTCACGGAGGAGGCGTGCGCGGCCTTCTCCCTCATTAAGGGAGACATAGCCAAGGCCACGATGCACGCAGTGGACGAGTCCATCCCCTTCCAGGTGGAGAGCGACGCATCCGACTTCGCCTTAGCCGCCACCCTAAACCAGGAGGGGAGGCCAGTGGCCTTCTTCTCAAGGACCCTACAGGGCCCCGAGATCCGACATTCGTCGGTCGAGAAAGAGGCCCAGGCGATCGTGGAGGCAGTACGGCGCTGGAGGCACTACCTGGCAGGCAAACGATTTACCCTCCTCACCGACCAGCGTTCGGTGGCTTTCATGTTTAATAACAAGCTGAAGGGCAAAATCAAGAATGACAAGATTTTGAGATGGAGAATCGAGCTCTCCACCTACGATTATGAGATCTTGTACCGGCCAGGCAAGCTGAACGAATCCCCTGATGCCCTTTCACGAATGACATGCGCCAGCGCGCATATCGATAGGCTTCAGACCCTCCACGACCAGCTCTGCCACCCCGGAGTCACCAGACTCTACCATTTCATTAAGGCCCGCAACCTGACCTACTCCATCGAGGAGGTCAGGACCATGACCAGGAACTGCCAGACCTGTGCGGAGTGCAAACCGCACTTCTATAGGCCGGACCGAGCAAGCCTGATCAAGGCCACCCGCCCCTTCGAGCGCCTGAGCATCGACTTTAAGGGGCCCCTCCCGTCCTCTGACCGTAATGTGTACTTCCTCAACATCGTTGATGAGTACTCCCGTTTCCCCTTTGCCTTCCCCTGCCCCGACATGACCAGTAGCACGGTCATCAAGTGCCTGAATGCCCTCTTCGCCTTGTTCGGGTTCCCGAACTATATACACAGCGACCGGGGCTCCTCCTTCATGAGCGAGGAACTCCGGCAATTCCTCCTAGAGAGAGGTATTGCAGCAAGCAGGACCACCAGCTACAACCCCAGAGGTAACGGTCAGGTGGAAAGAGAGAACGCGACGGTATGGAAGGCCGTCCTCTTAGCCTTAAAGTCTAAGGGCCTCCCAACCTCCCGCTGGCAAGAAGTCCTCCCGACAGCGCTGCACTCCATCCGGTCATTACTTTGCACGGCCACTAACACCACCCCCCATGAACGAATGTTCGTTTTCCCCAGGAAGTCGACTACGGGAACCACTCTACCAACCTGGCTGACCGCCCCGGGGCCGGTCTGGCTGCGGAAACACGTGAGGGCCCATAAAACGGACCCCCTGGTCGAGAGGGTGAACCTCCTGCACGCCAACCCCCAGTACGCCTACGTGGCGTACCCAGACGGGCGGGAGGACACTGTCTCCCTACGAGACCTCGCACCCTCAGCCGATCCGGAAACACCGCCACCACCCCCCCCAACCCCAGCCCAGGTAGACGGCATGCCGGAACCCCACGAGCCCTCGCCGACCACGCAAACACCAGCATCAACACCGGATAAGGCACCAGCACCGGATAAGGCAACACCACCGCTGCGGCGATCGGAGAGGCTTACGAAGCCTCCGGACAGACTGACCTACCAGAATTGGTAGTACACTTCACCCCGCCGGACTTAATTCTAAACAAGGGGTGAATGTGGTAAACCACGTTCACTATCGTATCACTGTTAGTAGTTAGCACTGTTCACCACTGTTCGTTATAACTGTATCACTGACCACTATTGTATCACGGTACGAGGTCGCCTCTTGCCACACTGCTATACCTGGGATGACCACCGCCGACTCCGCCTTGGCTCCACCCACCAGGCCAGGTATAAAGGTGAGCGACTGACTGGTATTCCTCCTGCTTGGATCGGATCACCCACGAGAGTGGGCTCTGTTATTTAGTCAATAAAAACCTTTAGTCACCTTCGTAACTCTTCGCCTTTTATTGGAGGAATTGATAGGTATATCAACAACGTAATTGCAAAAGAGGATCACCGAACCATTTGGGTCACCCTCACGATAGCAGGGTCCCAAGTCAAAATGGAATTGGATACAGGATCAGCCCTGACCGTCATGAATCGACGAGACTACGAGCGGCTATTCTCACACATACCCTTGAAAGAGACATCCATTGTCTTGAAGACGTATACGGGGCAGAAAGTATACCCCAGAGGGAAAATAAGGATGCCTGTCGAATACAACGGCAAGGAAATACAGAAATTGTATCTGTACATACTGCAAGATGGTGGACCACCGTTATTGGGACGTGAATGGATCAGAAAGATAAGTTTAGACTGGCACTCCATTCAGGCACTGACTGTGGCTGGTAAAAAGGATGACGACATCACACCTGGACGATTGTCAAAAATCTTAGCTAACGCTAAAGAGGTATTTCAACAAGAACTGGGAACTCTTAAAGGCGTAACCGCCTCGATAAAAATAGAAGAGAATGCAATTCCCAAGTTTTTCAAAGCAAGACCGGTACCGTATGCAATTCGCCCAGCCATCGAGGCAGAGCTGGAGAATCTGGAGAATGCAGGCGTGTTATCTAAGGTAGACTGGAGCAAGTGGGCGACACCCATCGTTCCTGTCATGAAAAAAACGTTAAACAATAAGTCTGAGGAGCCAAGGAAGGTTCGCATCTGTGGGGACTTCACGGTGACGGTGAAGCCAGTCCTTCACACAGTACAGTATCCTCTCCCGAGGATAGATGATATTTTCACCTCACTATCTGGAGGGAAGCGTTTTACAAAAATTGACCTAGCACAAGCATATTTGCAGATGGAGGTTGAAGAATCCTCTGGGAAGTATCTCACGATAAACACTCACAAAGGTCTTTACCAGTATAATCGACTGGTATTCGGAGTAGCATCAGCTCCGGCAATATGGCAAAGAGCGATGGAACAAGTCCTGCAAGGGATTCAGGGGACTCAGTGTTACTTGGACGACATCCTAGTGACAGGTGAAAATGACAGTGAACACCTTGCCAACCTAGAGCAGGTGCTCACTGGACTAAGAGAACACGGGCTACGAGCCAATCGCCCCAAGTGTGAGTTTTTTAAGAAACAGATATCGTATTGTGGCCACGTGATTGATGAAGAGGGGTTACATAAGTCCCCCGACAAAATTGAAGTGGTAGTTAAGGCTCCAGCGCCTGAAAATGTGTCGCAACTGAGGTCATTCCTCGGATTGGTGAATTACTACCATAAGTTTTTGCCGAATTTGTCCACAATTCTGCACCCACTGAACGCCCTACTACAAACTGGAGTAGCATGGAAATGGAGCGATGAATGTAAGCGGGCCTTTCAGAAGAGTAAAGACCTAATCACTTCAAGAGAGGTATTGGCTCACTACAACCCATCACTACCGATAAGATTGGCGTGTGATGCGTCTCCCTACGGCATTGGAGCGGTACTGTCACATAAATTCCTTGATGGTTCAGAGAGGCCGATAGCTTTTGCGTCACGCTCGTTAACTTCAGCCGAGCGTAACTACGCCCAGATTGACAGAGAGGCCCTCAGCCTGGTGTGGGGGGTGAAGAAGTTCAATCACTACCTGCATGGTCAGAAATTTACTCTACTAACTGATCATCAACCTCTTGTCTCCATTTTCAACCCTCAGAAGGGCGTTCCGATAATAACAGCACAACGGCTACAGAGGTGGTCCCTTTTTCTAGGGGCACACCAATATGACATCGAGTACAAAGGAACTAAACAGCATGGGAATGCTGATGGATTGTCGCGCCTACCGTTGCCGACGGTGGAAGAAGCACCTGCAGTGGATCCTGTGGAGATATTCCACTCGACCATAGTCGAATGTCTACCTGTGACGAATGCAAACATAAAAAAGGAAACACGAAATGACCCGACACTCTCCAGGGTCTATGATTTAACGGTGAAGGGATGGCCGGCACATGGCGAACCACTGTTGCCAGCATTCTCGCCAAGAAGAGAACAGCTGTCAGTGTGCAGAGGAACCTTGATGTGTGGATCCAGAGTAGTAATTCCACCCAAATTGAAGGAAAGAGTGCTCAATGAGCTTCATGAGGGTCATCTGGGAGGGGTAAAAATGAAGAACTTAGCTAGAGCGTTTGTGTGGTGGCCGGGAATCGATAGAGAAATCGAAGAGATGACCAAGAGCTGTACATGATGCCAGAAGGTCCAAAACGCCCCACCACAAGCCCCTCTACATCCATGGGAGTGGCCCTCCTCTCCATGGCAAAGGGTGCACATTGATTTTGCTGGTCCATTTATGGACTCGATGTTTTTAATTGCGGTGGATGCACATTCAAAGTGGCCAGAGGTAATAAAAATGCCCTCAACCACCACAGAAAAAACTACCACAGTCTTACAAACCATATTCGCCAGAAATGGGCTGCCTGAACACATTTGCTCCGACAATGGATCACAGTTTGTGTCTGAAGAGTTCCGAAGGTTCTTAAAGAACAATGGTGTTAAGCATTACACATCCGCCCCATATCATCCAGCCACCAATGGATTGGCTGAGAGGTTCGTTCAAACATTCAAGAAGGCTATCAAGGCAATGTGTAATGAAGACATACCCCTACAACACAAGGTGGATAACTTCTTGTTTGCCTACCGGAATGCGACACATGCGGTTACCAACCAAACTCCAGCCATGATGTTCTTCAATCGAAGACTACGATGCCGCTTGGATTTGGTTAAGCCAAACATCAGAAGAGATGTGGAGAACAGGCAGTTTCAGAATATGAATGAAAGGCCGACCAGGAGTTTTAAGATAGGTCAACCAGTTTTGGCCCGGGACTACCGCACAGAGAAATGGCAGCCAGGAACGATCTGCACACGGCAAGGACCTCTAATGTATACCGTGGACGTTGGAGAGAGCATTGTAAGACGCCATGCTGACCAGATTCTAGAGTCACTGGAAAACGTCAAATCCACACCACGATCCGATACACCTGGTGAGGAAACCGAAGTACCAATTGCATCTACCTCAGAATCGGTGATATTGGAAGCAGACGAACCAAACAACGACGTTGATCCCGAATCAACTTTGCCAGAAGAACCTGATACCCCAAAGAGGCGTTATCCAGACAGAATCAGGAAGCCTCCTCAAAGACTGAACTTATAATTGCTTAACTTCAGCTAATGTATATAGCAACTGTAATTGTAAATGTTATTTAATTATTAATCGAATGTTATGTACTGTTTAGCTAAAAGGGGAGGAATTGTAGTGTATGTACTTTGCAGAAGGAACTATATTCTGCAGCCCCTGTATACTGCAGTACCAGTAGTGACCACCCCTGTATATAAGCCTGTGTAGTAACTTTGCATAGTAGTTCCAGTTTTGTCTCCACTCAGTAAACACCTGTTGTAACCAACTCCTGCAGTCCGTGTCTCAATTACACACGGACATAATATCTGTTTCTGTCTTCCGCAGTTTCAATCACCTTTTTTTTTCTTTCTGTCTCATTTAGTGTCAGCCGTGGCACACTCACCTCTGAGTCAGAAGGTTGTGGGTTCGAGTCCCACTCCAGAGACTTGACCACAAGAATCTAGGCTGATACTCCATTGTAGTACAGTACCGAGGGAGTGCTGCACTGTTAGAGGTGTCATCTTTTGGATGAAACGTTGAACCAAGACCCCATCTGCTCTCTCACGTGGACATAAAAGATCCTGTGGCATTATTTTGAAGACGACCAGGGCAGTTATCCCCAGTGTCCTGGCCAATATTTATCCCTCAATCAACATCACTAAAACAGATTATCTGGTCATTACCACATTGCAGCTTGTTGGAGCTTGCTGTGTGGAAATTGGCTGCTGCATTTCCTACACTGTTTCTTAGATTACAACAGCGACTACACTTCAAAAGTACTTCATTAGCTGTAAAGCGCTTTGAGACGTCCGGAGGTCATGAAAGGCGCTATAGCAATGCAAGTCTTTCTTTCTTTCATTCACTCACTTATGTTTCATATCTTTCATCTCATTGGTATCAGCAATGCTACTATCTTCAGGGTATTTTGGGAGTCATTGTTGCACAGAACTAAATTCTACATTTTTAGAATCTCACTGTTTAGTTTACTGTTTCTTCCTTTTTTGGCAAATAGTACAGAATTTTAATGAGCAAAAGTTTCTAACTGCTCAGTTCATAAAATGAGTTCACAACTATTTTGGAGGCATTCGATAAGGTGCCAAGGCGTTCGATAAGGTGCCACATAAAAGGTTGCTACACAAGATAAGGGCTCATGGGGTTGGGGATAATATATTAGCATGGATAGAGGATTGGTTAACGGACAGAAAACCAAGAGTAGGGATAAATGGGTCATTTTCAGGTTGGCAGGCTGTAACTAGTGGGGTGCTGTAAGGATCAGTGCTTGGGCCTCAGCTATTTACAATCTATATTAATGACTTAGATGAAGGGACCGAGTGCAATGTATCCAAATTTGCTGATGATGCAAAGCTAGGTGGGAAAGTAGCTGTAAGGAGGACACAAAGAGCCTGCAAAGGGATATAGACAGGTTAAGTGCGTGGGCAGTAAGGTGGCAGATGGAGTATAATGTGGGGAAATGTGAGGTTATTCACTTTGGTAGGAAGAATAGAAAAACAGAATATTTTTTAAATGGTGAGAAACTATTAAATGTTGGTGTTCGGAGAGATTTGGGTGTCCTCGTACAGGAAACACAGACAGTTAGCATACAGGTACAGCAAGCAAATGGCATGTTGGACTTTATTGCAAGAGGGTTGGAGTACAAGAGTAAGGAAGTCTTACTACATTTTGGTCTCCTTATCTGAGGAAGGATATACTTGCCTTCGAGGCGGTGCAACAAAGGTTCACTAGATTGATCCCTGGGATGAGAAGGTTGTCCTATGAGGAAAGATTGAGTAGATTGGGCCTATACTCTCTGGAGTTGAGAAGAATGAGAGGTGATCTCATTGAAACATATAAGATTCTGAGGGGGATTGATAGGGTAGATGCTGAGAGGTTGCTTTCCCCTGGCTGGAGAGTCTAGAACTAGGGGCCATAGTCTCAGGATAAGGGATCAGCCATTTAAGACTGAAATGAGGAGGAATTTCTTCACTTGAGTGTTGTGAATCTTTGGAATTCTCCACCCCAAAGGGCTGTGGATCCTGAGTCATTGAGCATATTCAAGGCTGAGATAAATAGATTTTTAGACTCATGGGGAATCAAGGGATATGGGGATCGGGCGGGAAAGTAGAGTTGAGGTCGAAGATCAGCCATGATCTTATTGAATGGCGGAGCAGGCTCGAGGGGCTATATGGCCTACTCCTGCTCCTAATTCTTATGTTAAATTATTTAGGCAATTAGACATATGCAATCTGCTGACATATCACAGATAGACTGAGAATTGTTAGATGTAGTATTTACATAGAGTTACATAGAATTTACAGCATAGAAACAGATCATTTGGCCCAACTAGTCTATGCCTCCTCCCACCCAACTTCATCTAATCCTATCAGCATTTTCTTCTATTCCTTTCTCCTTTATGTACTTATCTAGCTGCTCCTTAAATTCATCTATGCTATTCACCTCAACTACTCCATGTGGTATCAAGTTCCACATTCTAACCAATCTCTGGGTAAAGAAGTTTCTCCTGAATTCCTTATTGGATTTATTAATGACTATCTTATATTTGTGTCTTCTAGTTTTAGACTCCCCAACAAGTGGAAACATCTTCTCTACTTCTATTTCAATTTCTGAAATGTTTCACTGAACTCTTTCAAAATTTTGCATTGAGAATGAGGTAGTTTAGGACATCTCTAGAAAGATGAAGGGCAGATAGTGACCTCGATCGTTTCTTTTGCATAACCGTTGCAAATGATTCCGTTGACTTTTCCTCTGACAGGAGAATTTACATTTTTCATAACTTTTTTTTTGAGAGGCCAGGCCCATGGCCAAGTAGGAGAGCCGAGGCACAGCTCACACCAGTGTAGTGGAGCAGTGCCTTGGGGCAGGAGTGTCCTGATCTGGGACTATGCGTGAAACTAGATTTTATAGTGGAGGCTGCAATGGTGTTGATGGCAGCTGAAAAGGAGCTGGCTGCCACTACTGGTTAAACTTAAACCTGCCACATCCCTCTCCTGGCCTGCCTTTACCAGCATTGGTCCAAAGTCCTGTCAATCAATCATGGAACAATCAGGTTGGTCATATGCTTACTATTAGCTAATGAGCTTGTAGAAACATAGAAACATAGACGATAGGAGCAGGAGTAGGCCATTCGGCCCCTCGAGCCTGCTCCGCCATTCAATGAGATCATGGCTGATCATCCAAATTCAGTACCCTGTCCCTGCCTTCTCCCCATATCCCTTGATCCTTTTAGCCTTAAGAAATATATCTAACTCCTTTTTATAGAACTGATCAAAAAAGAGAGGAGGACAAGAGGTAAAATTCTTGAGTTGGGTATGGTAACTACTATGGAAGCAGCTGGTAGGTTTAACGGCTTGTGAACACCGTTTTATAACACATGCACCGTGACCAGCAAATACAACATACTGGAATGTAGTTATCTGAAAGTAGAGGAGACTGTTGGTTACAGCCCTGACACTATAATGGTGAGTCAAACATGCATTTCCAACAGTTGTAAGTTTTTTTTATTTCTATTTATCTCTAACTAAATGACTATTTTCTTCTTTTTCGGGGGGAGGTGGGAGGGAACCCAAAGGCCAGTTAACCACTTCTCTGTCTCCTGGTGTGGAGTTATTGGTTGTTGAAGTTTATTCATCAGCAGCTGAGGAACAGTCCCACTACTGCCCCATTCCTATCTCGCCACAAGAATTTTTGGAGTTGTCAAAAAGTGGCAATCTTACCCTCAATTCATAAGCAGCAGTCATGAGAGAGTTATGTAGGCCTGCTTCGCAAATATGATGAACAGAAAATCACCACATTACCATCAACTGTTGTGTTTAAGGGCTCCTCTGACAGCTCAACAAGTTTATCTAGTGAGTAGTTGAGCCGTACAGAAGGTTGCAAGTTCGATCCCCGGTCTCTGCTCATAAAATGGATCTCAGTCAGGGTGCCACTAGAGACACAACAATTCATCTCAGTGTACCTGGGTTACAGAAGGGAAAATCAGCTTGGGTTCTGGCTGCTGATCATTATTCCAGCAGCCACTCCTGCTGGAAGTTCATGTGTGTGCTTCGGAAGAGCTTGGAATCAGGCTTTAATGTGATCTCCAATAGCATCCCAAGACTCACTATTGGATGAGTAATGCAGGTGAATAATGGTCATGGGTGAAGTATCAGACTGCATTTTTGATGCCTGTGGAATCATATGCCACAAGGAGTCAAAGAGGAAAGGTATATGGCTGTTTTTACAAGCTATTTAACAAAAAAAATTGTAGTTTCTTTTGTGGGAAATTATGAAATGGTGTAAATGGCCTACACTATTAGGGATGTACTTTTTTTTATCCATTCATGGGATGTGGGCGTCGCTGGCAAGGCCAGCATTTCTTGCCCATCCCTAATTGTCCTTGAGAAGGTGGTGGTGAGCCGCCTTCTTGAACCGCTGCAGTCTGTGTGATGAAGGTACTCCCACAATGCTGTTAGGGAGGGAGTTCCAGGATTTTGACCCAACAACTATGAAGGAAGGGCATATATTTCCAAGTCAGGATGGTGTGTGACTTGGAGGGGAACTTGGAGGTGCTGGTGTTCCCTTACAAGATGGTTGTCTTTGTTTTTCATTTTAGGATAAAAATTGAGCCAGTTCCAACTTTGATTTTTTTTCTTGTTGCAAGGTCACTGGATTTGAGAAGATTTATATTGTCTATATTATCTAACTTAAAAGTTACAATTATGATAAATGGTAGATCTAGACATAATATCAGTAAGCTAATCTAAACCAAAAGGAATTAAATCTAGATATTTATATAATTTTGGGCTATTGTGTACTCAGGATCAAGTAGTGGATCAAGGACATATGAAGGAGAAACTGACGAAGACATTCTGTATTGGAATACGAAGATCCAGCCTATTCTTGATGAACTTAAGCCTTTAAACAGTGGTAGGTAGATTTTATTTTATCATTTATAAGATTTTCCATTGATGTTCATTGGAATCTCCCTTCATTTTGGTTGAAAATCAAATCTATTTTTATTTCCTGAAAACATTTTAGATTTCTGTCTTTTGCTGTAACAATGGTACAATAATATAGACTCATATCAGGGAACAGGAAAGGAGAGGTACATTGGGAAACTGAAAGGGGAGACTTAGATATACATCAAACAGATGATAAAGGTGAACAAGGAAGTATAGAGAATGAAGAAGGCAAAATCCGTCGTAGAAACGTAGGGTAGTGGGATCAAGAATATGGAGCGGGGAGTGGATAATAGTTGAATACGTGGTCTTTTTCTTTCTAAAGAATTAACACAGCCTCCTACTGTGGACCCTAGGGATATGCACAATACATCACATACTTTAGATGGAGTTAACAGTAAGCAACATTTGAATCTAGGATTTAATTGTAAAAGCACTTTAAAAATAAGCAATGGTTTGGGAAACCATTCAGGCATGTAAAACCTGTTCCGTACTTGCCCAAAAAACAATTGCTCAAAAAGGTAACTCTGAATCCCTGTTGTCCTCAAAATAGATTTATTTTGCTTTGTGCTTTTCCCACCCAGGTTTGTGGAAAAAGAGTTGAGAATAGCTTTTATACCCCAAGTGTTGATGTCATCTTTGTGAATTGTATTTTATGGTAATTATTACACAATTGTAAACAGACTACACTGTGAGGAAGAAACTGTTTCACAGAGATATCATGGGAACCAGACCATATTCATCCACTTGAACTTAAAATGTACATCTAAACAATATTTAATTTTAATTGTTTATCTGACATAAATACAATATAAAGGAGCTGTGGTATACATGGACCATAACTCTCTTTGATTTTGTACTTGTGAGATATGAATTGTAATGCATGGCTCTGCCTCATGTATCTTCCATGACCTTGCCTACCTAGATTAATTAGCTCGGAATAAGATCCCCAACTGAAAATTAATAGCAGCAGGAGAAGCTGTATATTGTATGTGGCCCTTTGAATAGTTCTGCCATTACATACCAATTCTGCTTATGTTACGTTGGATTTACAGTAATTAGGTAATGTTTCAAAAGGGATTGCTTATTTCTCATTTTAAAGGTATTCTTGGAATGTGTACCACAGTTGTGGGTATGTAAGTGATAATTAACTAAAGTTATTATTTACAGGCCTGACTTTTTCTTAACATAATGGATTTAATTGTCTCTGTTAATGCACTGCAATTTTGACACCGGTGTTTAAAATAATCCAGGTACAATAACTTTGGAGGGATATTTTCTGCTTTTGAAAAGTGGAGTGTTAATCTTACTTTCTTATTTAGCAGCAATGAATAGTAGTGTTAATTACTTCAGTTTTCTGCTTGGTGAGTTTGTTCAATAGGATTTCAGTAGCCTTTCGGGCTAGCAAATCACGACAATAATGTTCCGTTCGCAGCTGTCAAATGGTTTAGAACCCTTAACTAGTTAAATAATGAACAAGGAGGTTTATTTCAGCTCTGTTAAGCAGAGCAGTAAATTTGTATGTTTAGACTCACTTAAAGATTTTGAAAAAATAATTTATACATCCATGACATTAGAACCAAAGATTTTGCTCTTATGTGTGCAATCAACCGTTGAGTTTTGAAACCAGAAACAAAGGCTAAACTAAAATTCAGGTTTTAAAACCTGTCATCTGTATGGCCTTTCCTTGGCCATTGTTTAAGGCTGAACCAGGCTGTTCACAACCGCAGTGCCATTTGGCCCCTACCTGAGCTTCGCACCCCATATCCTCTCCATCACAAAGACTGCTGACTTCTGCCTCCATAACATCATCCACCTCCACCCCTACCTCAGCCCATCTGTCTCTGAAATCCTCATTCATGCCTTTGTCACCTCCAGATTTGATTACTCCAATGTTCCACTGGCCATCCTCTCATCCTCCACTCTGCTTGAACTTCAGCTCCTACAAGACTCTGCTGCCCATATCTTATTCCGCACCAAGTCCCACTCACCCATCACCCTTGTTTTCACTAAGCTACATTGGCTCGCAGTATCCCAACGTGTCAAACCTCCCCTCCCATTGCCCCATCATTGGCTGCCTAGGACCTACGCTTCAGAATTACCTCCCTGAACCCCTCTGCCTCACCACCTCCCTTTTTCCTGTAAGATCTCCCTTAAATCCTGTGGCCAAGTTTTTAGTCACCCCTCCTAATATTTTTAAAACGGCTGATTTTTCAAAAAAGAAATGTTATCACTAATGTCACTCTTTTCTTGGACAGGCTCCATCGTACATTGAGTGTAATGGAAAAGGAAAAAAATAACTTCCAGTTTCAACGCATCCTCTCGTGTTCTGCTAGTTTAACATCGTCTCTTACAGTTCTTGCTGTTAGAGCAGAAAATGTCCCCCTTTATTACAAAATAAAGATTGCTCCCAGAAATTAAATAATTGCAAGAATTGACTCCAAACAAAGTACAAAGATAATTAAATGAGGAACCAATTATTCATAATTGCAGAACATGAGTGCAAAATGAAATTATTATTTTATTCTGATTAGGCAACGATGTGGAACATCTCTGCAAAACATGTTACAGGCTCCATTGTACACTGCAAGAAGGAAACATGCTGGGGAAAATGTGTAAAAGGAGAGCTGTTCTTCTGAAAACGTTGTATAAACTGGTGGATGTTGGCTCAGATCAGCTCTCCATTCAGTTGGCTAAACTCATACTGGCGGTAAGTTTGATTCTTTGTAGAGTTCTGGAAGCCTGTTTCTTGTCATGGTCTTTTTCTAGGTTTTAGCAGTTGAAGTAGGTGCCCATTTCTAACCAAAATTAATGGGCCCGGAATTTGTGGTCAGCACCAGCTGTTCGTTACACTTGCACTTGCCCGCAGACTTTCTATGGGGTTTTGCACGCGAACTTGCGATGATTAGAAAGCCATTTTGGCACAGCGCCCTCTACAGGGGATCTGGGAACTGTGTGAACATAAGAACATAAAAACATAAGAAGCAGGAGTAGGCCATTCGGCCCTTCAAGCCTGCTTCGCCATTCAGTAAAATCATGGCTGATCTTCTACCTTCCCGCACTAGCTCCATATCCCTTGATTCCCTTAGTATCCAAAAATCTATCGATCTCTGTCTTGAATATACTCAACGACTGAGCATCCAGCTCTCTGGAGTAGAGAATTCCAAAGATTCACAACCCTTTGAGTGAAGAAATTTCTCCTCATCTCAGTCCTAAATGGTTGACCCCTTATTCTGAGACTGTGACCCCTAGTTCTAGACTCCCCAGCCAGGGGAAACGCCCTCCCAGCATCTACCCTGTCAAGCCCCTTAAGAATTTTATGGGGCAGAGCTTGCGGTCGGTATGACGGCATACTCTGAGAATACGCCGCCATACCGCCTTTGAAATGGACAGCAAGTTTGGGATTTCCACAATGCGCTAAATCTCGAACTTGCGATCTGTCAAATTCCGACTTGACAGATCATCCACTCCGATTGTGAAATCCTTATTGCTGGCGCAGAGTTGGGCTAATTGCCCAGCAATTACGTAGTAAAATTTTACAGCTGGTGCAAACAGATGCTGGAGCCTGTTTGCACAGCCTATGGGGAGGGGGGGGGGGATATGCAGCAGCTTGAAATATACACCAGTTATTGATAAATCTTCAAAATAAATATCTATATCCACCTAACTATCTCCTGAACCCAACATAACTACCAAGAATGAGAGACTGATTTATTTATTAATTTACCGGGGTGAGTGAGACTAAAAAATCATGAATGGGCATCAGAGATTTCTGTTTCCTGATTGGAGCACTGCCCCACGTGATCCCAGGCATGCTCGCGCACACGGTGCGCCCCTGGAATCCACGGGCCACTACGCTGCGCTCAACTCCGCAGCGAAACAACGCAAGTTTTCGAAGGAGGCTTCGCACCAGGTAAGTGCGGATTTCTTTCGGAGGTCGGTGCCGTACTCCTTAGTTACGTCACCGACCGCAATTTCATGGCCTATATGTTTCAATGAGAGAACCTGGGCTAGCAACTATGTATCTCCTTAACCAATTAGATTGAAGAATTGTTAATGAGGCGTGCAAAGTCTGAACCATTTTGTAAATTAGAATATTTAGTTCAATGGAAAATCATGTACAGAAAGCGAAATAGAGAGGGGAAAATGTGATTGAGAGATAAGAGATAGAAAGAATTTTTTTTTTTTTTAAATTTTAATTTCCAAGAATAATTAAAATCTGAAGGAATGAGACTCTACACTTGTAAAAGTTAATTTTCAGTGCCAGAGAGGTTGTTTGGCAGTAATTAAGACTTATCACGCCATTAAAAGTTTACTTACACTGGAATGGACAAACCCTAACTTTTTCTGGCGAGTTTAGTGGGTATCTATCGCGTAAGTACAGCAACTTTGTGCCATTCCATGTATTTCAATGCCGAGTCTCTAGCTGAAGTATAGCAAAGCTTCTGAAGGAGCAGGGAAACTCGGATAGCAACTTCCTGATTTCCACATTTAACTGCGCATATGCGGTCACAGGATGTTGCTGTCCGATTTACACTTTAATAACAGCGATCACTGACAGCCTCTACTATTATTTTTACTGCCATTATCTTGTATAGTAAATGAGTACATAGCAGATTTATGATGAGCTTCGGAACTAGCATTTTTACAAAGCACTTTTTTCTATTCAGCACACTACTGTTATGTTCTCCCCGAGGGCAGTACTAATTAGTGGCCAATTGTGGATAATTTTGTACAGTGGTGTTGTGCTTAGTTAGACGATTTGATCGCCCAAACTCATGGTTTGGACAATCAAAACTGCTGCAGAGATGTTCAATTTAATAATCTGGGATAAATTTAGAAACCAAAGTTGAAAGGTCAATGTTCACTGTGCCACCAGACCTCTTGACTCACTTTTTTTGTGTTTGTTCTTGGTATGCTCTGAAGTCTTTAATGTGTGATAACACCCACAAAACAATTTGTGATTGTGATGTCCATATTGGAGGTTTATAAAGAAATAATCAGTAGTTAATTACAGGAAATATTCTTGGGGTATCATAACTGAATAATTTTATCTACACATTTGGTTACATTTTTGTCATTTTGGGTTTTGTTTTCTAGCTGAAAGTAAGCGGCAAAAATCTGCTTAATGTCTGTAAATTGATGTTCAAAGTTAGTAGAAGTGAAAGTAATGATGCTCTGTTCCAAAATGATAAAATCTTGGGTAAGTAGCACCTCTACAATTATTTAAATTCCAAAAAGGTAACAAAAATAGAGTTGTCATGAGTAACTGTGTCATATTACGTTATGTCATATAATTGTCATATACAGTAATACTATTAGTAAATTTTAAAAATGTAGACTCATGTTAATTAGGCTGGACTTTCAAAAAATATATTTTCTTTAAAAGAGGTTACATTGTTGGAATATTTGATGCATACAGTTTATCTATTATTTTTCAGTCAATCCTTTGAGTGGCTCAGAACCACCGATTAGCTTGACTGAAATCTTGTGTGATGGTAATAACTTGCACGTGGCTCTGCAACATAATTTCAATTCTTCCCTTGAGAAAACACAAAATTCTGGAAAATGGACCATTGATTCTGAGCCTCAGAATTGTTTTTACCCTCAAAAATCCTATATGCATATCAGGAAGAATTTTATAGCCTAAACATACTTTGTATCATGAAAGTAGATCTACAATAATGGATGCTGGGAGCGATTGTAAATCAGAATTATAATACAACAACAGCTTGCATTTATATAGCGCCTTTAACATAGAAAAATGTCCCAAAGCACTTCTCAGGCGTAAATAAAAAATGGACACCACTTCAAAAAAGGAGCTGTTTGGATGGGTGACCAAAAGCTGGGTTAAAGAGAGGGATTTTAAGGAGGAGAGGGAGGTGGCACAATAGAGGGTTTTAGGGAGGGAATTCCAAAGTGTGGGGTCTAGGCGGCTGCCTAAGGTAAGGGAGAGGGGGGCGTTTTGCTGTACTTTTAGCAAAGTTACTGCACTGGAGCAGGAGGAAATTGCTGACCAATGTCAACATTCAAGATTAGATTGGATAGATGGATGAAGGAAGTGGGATCGAAGTGATATGGGAAAACGGTGGGTAAGTGGGATCAGAACCATTTGTTTGCATGGAGGGTAAACGCCAACATGAACTGGTTGTAGCTTCTATGTATATAGTATCCACACATATCAATATATAATTGCAGGGAATTTACCTATGCACCACATAAATAAGGTTTCCAACAACATTCCGCAGAAGTTACAGTGACCAATGGGGAGAAGCTCTGAGGAAATTCCTAGCGAATGCACTTGTGTGAAATAATGGCCCGGAATTTGCAGTCAGCCTTGAAGCAAAGGCGCTCACTGCTGGCCCCGAAGAAAGCTGCCCACAGAGATCTCTGTGGTGAGAAGTTTGCCTTTTTCGACATTCAAGTGATTTCAGTGCTCTGTAGTGTGAATTCCTAGTGCGATGCTGCTGTGACATCAACAAACTGTCTAAGCAGCCAATCACATTGCAGAATTCTCACAGACAGGAAACCAGGAAATGAGAAGCTGCTTTTATCCGCACTTTTTAAAATTGTTAGAGAGCAAAACAAACATTGGGTCTCTCGCATGGGGATAAGGTAGAACCTGAAATATCATGAACAAACTTTTTTTTTAATGAAATTTTTTTTTAATTGTAATTTTTCTCATATTGGAGAAATTTGACATTCCACATACAGTTTAAGAATTAGTTTTTCAGGGCCATAATGTTTGTTTAGCAATCAATACGCCTGTTAAACTCCAGTTGCACCTATTCCAACAAGGCTTAACATTTAATGGGGTATTTAACAGCGATATCACTGTGGAAAAGCCCAAGTTTTTGTCAGTTTCCCTGATTTCACTGACTACACTGATTGCCAGCTATGGGGGTGGGGGCACAGCAAGGGCCAGTGTCGGAGCAGTGAATGACTGACTGCAACTTCAGGATTTCCGCAT
>NW_028226591.1:2500-31878 GCF_052327205.1 Somniosus microcephalus
TATTGATTTCTTTGTGGGTTCAATGACGAGACATTTATGAAAGAGAATGAGTTTTAATCTAAAGTCTGTTCAACTCTTTATACAGCATTCAGGAGACACCATTATGCTAGTGATGCATCTAGAATGAAACCGAAACTAAACTAACTGCCTTGCTTCTCCCTGTCACATGCCCTCTGCTGGTCAGGCACAAGCAATCAATACATGCAATCATGCTATTAAGGCATCATAATCGAACAGGCAAATACCATCTCTATTTGCTGATATCATTACATCTCCTTTTCTTAAAACAAAAGTATTTTACTTTTAACTAACAACATGTTTTCTTTGTATTAATCTGTATTTTAACTGTAACACTTAATGAACTTACATTATCATTATCATGATCAAGGTTTTTTAACCTTGCTTTGTGTGTTCACATGAAATATGTCAATACACTAGAACTTGAAGAAAGAATAAGATAACATTACTTCCTTCTATAACAATAGTCCTTAAATTTGCTCAATGAGTCTCTCAGGAGGCTTCATGTGTCTTGAGGATTTTCTGATTGATTGTCCTTGAATCTGAGTTGTTGCCTCAGATGATTGGTTCTCAGCTGTGTGATCAGGTTGTTCAACAGTATCAGTCTCTTGACCTGCTGTGGCTGGTCCCATGAGAAGATCTCGACGATTTCTTCTCAGAACAGCACCCTCATCTGTCTGAATGGTGTATGATCTTGGTTGAACTTCACTCAGGACAGTTCCCTTCTGAGTCCATGTGTTTGTTTTGTCTTTCAACCTTACTTGGTCACCAGTGTGGAGTTCAGGTAGGTTTTGTGTTCCTCTGTCATAGTAGTACTTTTGCTTTTCTTTCTGTTGTTCTTTGAACTTCCTCACTTTCTCCCCCTCTTTTGTTTTCAGGAGGTTCTCCGGGATGGGTAGGTTTGACCTTAGCCGACGTCCCATCAGGAGTTGGGCTGGTGACATACCACACTCGAGCGGCGTTGTGTGGTATACAAGCATGCTCTGGTAGAAGTCAGTTCCACTGTCTTTTGCCTTGTACATCAGTCTTTTCACTGTGTTTGCGGGCTCTCCTGGGTCAACAGCTCTGGACACCGTGTCTGCTGTATACATCAGCTTACCCGGTGTGTACGCAACATTCAGTTCATCATAGACTGTCTCTCCTTCGCTTTCCACAACGAGGACTCTCTTTACCAGGTTCAGTCTCTCACAGGCTTTTAAACCTAGTATGGCTTGCACATCCTTTGGCACTTTGATTAATGCTAGCGTGTGCTCTCTGTCCTTGTGTGTTACTTTGACAATGCATCTTCCTTTCACTGGTATATCAGTACCTGAGTATCCTGTCACTTTCACTTTTATTCCATGTATCTTTGGTCTGGGTCTAATTTTCTTAAAATCAGTCTCTGATATCACATTAACTTGTGCTCCAGTATCCAATTTAAATGGAATATGTATGTCATTCACTTTTAGTGTCAACATCCAGTCTCTTTCTTCTTTTTTGTTTTCAGACACAACATCTACATAGAACTCCTCTATGTCGCTTTCATCTACTGTATGGACCTTGCTTTGTTGTGCTTGGTTCTTACAGCAATGGGCATAATGGTTGTTTTTGTTGCAATTATTGCATGTTTTACCATATGCTGGACACTTTTTTGGTGTATGCTGTGTACCGCATCGACTACATGACTTTCGATTGTCCCTTTCATTTTTGTTTGCTGGCCACGCCTCTTTTTTCACATTGGCGCTCGTTTTGTTAAACGGTTTGTATCCATTCTTTCTCACTGCATTCATGTTGCAGCTATTGTCACTGAACAGCTCTTTTGCCTGCGACTTCACAGTCTCTGTAGCCCTACACAGTGCTATGGCTTTTCCCAGGTCTAGATCTTGCTCTCTTAGCAGTCTTTCCCTTAGACCATTATCTGGAATACCACACACCAGTCTGTCTTTTATCAGCGAGTCTGTCAGTCCCCCAAATTCACATGTTTTGCTTCGGTTGCTCAGTTCAGTCACATACTGATCAATAGACTCTCCCGTTTTCTGTACACATGTGAAAAATCTGTGCCTCTCAAACGTCACGTTACGCTTAGGTATGCAGTAGGCCTCAAACTGTTCCATTATTTTATCTAGTTTCATTTTGTCTCCATTAGCAGCGAATGTGAAGTTATTATACACCTCCAGCGCTTCATCACCCACGACAGGTAAGAACATTGACGATTTCATTTTATCACTTTTCTCGTCAGCTCCGATTGCCGCTAAATACAACCCCACACGTTGTTTGAATCTCCTCCAATTTTCAGCCACATTACCTGTCAACTGAAGCGTCGCCGGTGCGTGTAATCCTTCCATTTTTCACTTCGTTAGCTATTCTCTACTGGTAAGTAACGATGTTCTCTTTTGGCTTGCTAATCTGTGGAGAGCTGATTTAACTGCAGATTTTTCCTCTCATCTCTTTCAATCACTTCTGCCACCATGTATTGATTTCTTTGTGGGTTCAATGACGAGACATTTATGAAAGAGAATGAGTTTTAATCTAAAGTCTGTTCAACTCTTTATACAGCATTCAGGAGACACCATTATGCTAGTGATGCATCTAGAACGAAACCGAAACTAAACTAACTGCCTTGCTTCTCTCGGTCACATGACCTCTGCTGGTCAGGCACAAGCAATCAATACCTGCAATTATGCTATGAAGGCATCATAATCGAACAGGCAAATACCATCTCTATTTGCTGATATCATTACATCTCTCTCTCTCTGTCTCTCTCTCTGTCTCTCTCGCTCTCTCTCTCTCTATCTCTCCCTCTGTCTCTCTCTCTCTCTGTCTCTCTCTCCCTCTCTGTCTGTCTCTCTCTCTCTGTCCCTCTCTCTGTCTCTCTCTGTCTGTCCCTCTCTCTCTCTCTCTCTCTCTCTCTCTCTGTCTCTCTCTCTGTCTCTCTCTCTGTCCCTCTCTCTCTCTCTCCCTCTCTGTCTGTCTCTCTCTCTCTGTCCCTCTCTCTGTCTCTCTCTGTCTGTCCCTCTCTCTCTCTCTCTGTCTGTCTGTCTCTCTCTGTCTGTCCCTCTCTCTCTCTCTCTGTCTCTCTCTCTGTCTCTCTCTCTGTCTCTCTCTCTCTGTCTCTCTCTCTCTGTCTCTCTCTCTCTGTCTCTCTCTCTCTGTCTCTCTCTCTCTGTCTCTCTCTCTGTCTGTCCCTCTCTCTGTCTGTCCCTCTCTCTGTCTGTCCCTCTCTCTGTCTGTCCCTCTCTCTGTCTGTCCCTCTCTCTGTCTGTCCCTCTCTCTGTCTGTCCCTCTCTCTGTCTGTCCCTCTCTCTGTCTGTCCCTCTCTCTGTCTGTCCCTCTCTCTGTCTGTCCCTCTCTCTGTCTGTCCCTCTCTCTGTCTGTCCCTCTCTCTGTCTGTCCCTCTCTCTGTCTGTCCCTCTCTCTGTCTGTCCCTCTCTCTGTCTGTCCCTCTCTCTGTCTGTCCCTCTATCAGTGAATTTGACAATGGAATGGAAGCATCCTGTCTTGGTCCCATTCCCCACTCGCCCATGATGGGACAGCTCCCAGCCCCGGAGTGAGGACCTGAGCCCCACACACACAGACACACGTACCCGGGGAGGCACCCAGACTCCATCTGCACCCCGAGCTGCGTCAAGAGAACCATCCGTGGGAAAAAAAGTCGCAGGCAAAAAAAGGAGGCCGAGAGACAGTTTTAATTTGTGTTTTGTAAAAATCATTTATTAATTCTTTGATAAAACCTCAAAACAGTGATTGGTTCAGGAGCTGGTGAGGGTGAGAGTGAGCGGGACCCCAGTAAGATTTCCCATCACTGCTTGATGTGTGTGTCCAATCAGGACATATTGGGGCAAGTTCTCTTGAGGGGGTGAGGGGGAAGGGGCAAGGGTGGGGCTGGGGGCAGGAATCAAGACAGAGGTCCGGTCACAGACAGACTCCCCCCACCCGATCCCTCAAACACTGCCAGGGCAGGTACAGCACGGGGTTAGATACAGAGTAAAGCTCTCTCTACACTGTCCCATCAAACACTCCCAGGGCAGGTACAGCACGGGGTTAGATACAGAGTAAAGCTCCCTCTACACTGTCCCATCAAACACTCCCAGGGCAGGTACAGCACGGGGTTAGATACAGAGTAAAGCTCCCTCTACACTGTCCCATCAAACACTCCCAGGGCAGGTACAGCACGGGGTTAGATACAGAGTAAAGCTCCCTCTACACTGTCCCATCAAACACTCCCAGGGCAGGTACAGCACGGGGTTAGATACAGAGTAAAGCTCCCTCTACACTGTCCCATCAAACACTCCCAGGGCAGGTACAGCACGGGTTAGATACAGAGTAAAGCTCCCTCTACACTGTCCCATCAAACACTCCCAGGGCAGGTACAGCACGGGTTACATACAGAGTAAAGCTACCTCTACACTGTCCCATCAAACACTCCCAGGGCAGGTACAGCATGGGTTAGATACAGAGTAAAGCTCCCTCTACACTGTCCCATCAAACACTCCCAGGGCAGGTACAGCACGGGGTTAGATACAGAGTAAAGCTCCCTCTACACTGTCCCATCAAACACTCCCAGGGCAGGTACAGCACGGGTTAGATACAGAGTAAAGCTCCCTCTACACTGTCCCATCAAACACTCCGAGGACAGGTACAGCACGGGTTAGATACAGAGTAAAGCTCCCTCTGCACTGTCCCATCAAACACTCCCAGGGCAGGTACAGCACGGGTTAGATACAGAGTAAAGCTCCCTCTACACTGTCCCATCAAACACTCCCAGGGCAGGTACAGCACGGGTTACATACAGAGTAAAGCTACCTCTACACTGTCCCATCAAACACTCCCAGGGCAGGTACAGCATGGGTTAGATACAGAGTAAAGCTCCCTCTACACTGTCCCATCAAACACTCCCAGGGCAGGTACAGCACGGGGTTAGATACAGAGTAAAGCTCCCTCTACACTGTCCCATCAAACACTCCCAGGGCAGGTACAGCACGGGTTAGATACAGAGTAAAGCTCCCTCTACACTGTCCCATCAAACACTCCCAGGGCAGGTACAGCACGGGGTTAGATACAGAGTAAAGCTCCCTCTACACTGTCCCATCAAACACTCCCAGGGCAGGTACAGCACGGGGTTAGATACAGAGTAAAGCTCCCTCTACACTGTCCCATCAAACACTCCCAGGGCAGGTACAGCACGAGGTTAGATACAGAGTAAAGCTCCCTCTACACTATCCCATCAAACACTCCCAGGGCAGGTACAGCATGGGTTAGATACAGAGTAAAGCTCCCTCTACACTGTCCCATCAAACACTCCCAGGGCAGGTACAGCACGAGGTTAGATACAGAGTAAAGCTCCCTCTACACTATCCCATCAAACACTCCCAGGGCAGGTACAGCACGAGGTTAGATACAGAGTAAAGCTCCCTCTACACTGTCCCATCAAACACTCCCAGGGCAGGTACAGCACGGGTTAGATACAGAGTAAAGCTCCCTCTGCACTGTCCCATCAAACACTCCCAGGGCAGGTACAGCACGGGTTAGATACAGAGTAAAGCTCCCTCTACACTGTCCCATCAAACACTCCCAGGGCAGGTACAGCACGGGGTTAGATACAGAGTAAAGCTCCCTCTACACTGTCCCATCAAACACTCCCAGGGCAGGTACAGCACGGGGTTAGATACAGAGTAAAGCTCCCTCTGCACTGTCCCATCAAACACTCCCAGGGCAGGTACAGCACGGGTTAGATACAGAGTAAAGCTCCCTCTACACTGTCCCATCAAACACTCCCAGGGCAGGTACAGCACGGGTTAGATACAGAGTAAAGCTCCCTCTACACTGTCCCATCAAACACTCCCAGGGCAGGTACAGCACGGGTTAGATACAGAGTAAAGCTCCCTCTACACTGTCCCATCAAACACTCCCAGGGCAGGTACAGCACGGGGTTAGATACAGAGTAAAGCTCCCTCTGCACTGTCCCATCAAACACTCCCAGGGCAGGTACAGCACGGGGTCAGATACAGAGTAAAGCTCCCTCTACACTGTCCCATCAAACACTCCCAGGGCAGGTACAGCATGGGTTAGATACAGAGTAAATCTCCCTCTACACTGTCCCATCAAACACTCCCAGGGCAGGTACAGCACGGGTTAGATACAGAGTAAAGCTCCCTCTACACTGTCCCATCAAACACTCCCAGGGCAGGTACAGCACGGGTTAGATACAGAGTAAAGCTCCCTCTACACTGTCCCATCAAACAATCCCAGGGCAGGTACAGCACGGGGTTAGATACAGAGTAAAGCCCCCTCTACACTGTCCCATCAAGCACTCCCAGGGCAGGTACAGCACGGGTTAGATACAGAGTAAAGCTCCCTCTACACTGTCCCATCAAACACTCCCAGGGCAGGTACAGCACGGGGTTAGATACAGAGTAAAGCTCCCTCTACACTGTCCCATCAAACAATCCCAGGGCAGGTACAGCACGGGGTTAGATACAGAGTAAAGCCCCCTCTACACTGTCCCATCAAGCACTCCCAGGGCAGGTACAGCACGGGGTTAGATACAGAGTAAAGCTCCCTCTACACTGTCCCATCAAACACTCCCAGGGCAGGTACAGCACGGGGTTAGATACAGAGTAAAGCTCCCTCTACACTGTCCCATCAAGCACTCCCAGGTCAGGTCCAGCACAGGTTAGATACAGAGTAAAGCTCCCTCTACACTGTCCCATCAAACACTCCCAGGGCAGGTACAGCACAGGTTAGATACAGAGTAAAGCTCCCTCTACACTGTCCCATCAAACACTCCCAGGGCAGGTACAGCACGGGGTTAGATACAGAGTAAAGCTCCCTCTACACTGTCCCATCAAACACTCCCAGGGCAGGTACAGCACGGGTTAGATACAGAGTAAAGCTCCCTCTACACTGTCCCATCAAACACTCCCAGGGCAGGTACAGCACGGGTTAGATACAGAGTAAAGCTCCCTCTACACTGTCCCATCAAACACTCCCAGGGCAGGTACAGCACGGGGTTAGATACAGAGTAAAGCTCCCTCTGCACTGTCCCATCAAACACTCCCAGGGCAGGTACAGCACGGGGTCAGATACAGAGTAAAGCTCCCTCTACACTGTCCCATCAAACACTCCCAGGGCAGGTACAGCATGGGTTAGATACAGAGTAAATCTCCCTCTACACTGTCCCATCAAACACTCCCAGGGCAGGTACAGCACGGGTTAGATACAGAGTAAAGCTCCCTCTACACTGTCCCATCAAACACTCCCAGGGCAGGTACAGCACGGGTTAGATACAGAGTAAAGCTCCCTCTACACTGTCCCATCAAACAATCCCAGGGCAGGTACAGCACGGGGTTAGATACAGAGTAAAGCCCCCTCTACACTGTCCCATCAAGCACTCCCAGGGCAGGTACAGCACGGGTTAGATACAGAGTAAAGCTCCCTCTACACTGTCCCATCAAACACTCCCAGGGCAGGTACAGCACGGGGTTAGATACAGAGTAAAGCTCCCTCTACACTGTCCCATCAAACAATCCCAGGGCAGGTACAGCACGGGGTTAGATACAGAGTAAAGCCCCCTCTACACTGTCCCATCAAGCACTCCCAGGGCAGGTACAGCACGGGGTTAGATGCAGAGTAAAGCTCCCTCTACACTGTCCCATCAAGCACTCCCAGGTCAGGTCCAGCACAGGTTAGATACAGAGTAAAGCTCCCTCTACACGGTCCCATCAAACACTCCCAGGGCAGGTACAGCACGGAGTTAGATACAGAGTAAAGCTCCCTCTACACTGTCCCATCAAACACTCCCAGGGCAGGTACAGCACGGAGTTAGGTACAGAGTAAAGCTCCCTCTACACTGTCCCATCAAACACTCCCAGGGCAGGTACAGCACGGAGTTAGATACAGAGTAAAGCTCCCTCTACACTGTCCCGTCAAACACTCATTGCTTCCAATCACAGGTCTCCCACTAAGAGTCAGCACCTTCAGGAGAGGAGGGGAAGGGGGGATTGGAGGGGAAGGGGTTAGGGAGAGAGGGAGAGGGTGGAAGGGGAGGAAGTGCTTGTAGTGAGGGGTGGGCGTGGGTTAGGGGGAGGGGTCACACTCTCTCACCATCACCTGGAATGTTCCATATGTCGTGTCTGTGCAAAATCCTTTGCACTTTGTGTCTTTAAGTCGAAGAGATACATTTGCAAGATCCTGTAGATGATATATGGGGGCCGCTGCCCCTGTGATATATACACAGCCTATATAAAATACGATTTGCGAGGATTGGTATAAATATATACATACACGCCAGGCGGGGGGCGGGACAGGGAGTCGGGGATCTCGTGGCAGGTTGAAATGGCACCGAGTGTGCAATCAAAGTGCGGGAGATTGATGGGGGAAGATCAATGGGGTGGGGAGGGGAGGGGGCTTCGGTACAGGAGGTCAACCCGATGGCACTTAGTAGGAGGTGGGGTTGTTGGTGTTTGAGGTACGGCGATGGGGGGGGAAGGGATTGGAGGGGAGGGGGATTGGAGGGGGAGGGGGACTGGAGGGGGAGGGGGACTGGAGGGGAGGGGGACTGGAGGGGGAGGGGGGACTGGAGGGGGAGGGGGGATTGGAGGGGAGGGGGACTGGAGGGGAGGGGGACTGGAGGGGAGGGGGACTGGAGGGGAGGGAATCAGAGGGGAGGGGGAAATGAGGGTTAGAATGACTGAGAAGTGGTGTCTGTTCCAGTCTTGGATTGCGGAGTGATGGGGGCTTTGGGGAGGTGGGGAGGGGGGCGGGGTTAAGTGTGCACCCCAGCGACACTCCCGTCCTTTCAACCTGGCTGCCCGAGAACGCCCCGCCTCCCTCTCCGCCGCTGCCTCAACACTGATTGGTGACAATTCCAAAGGCACGTGAGGAGTGGCGGCGGCTTTGGTTCCCCTCCCCTTCGGATCCGCCATGGGGGGAGGGGTGGGGGAGAACGGGGAGGTCGCTCTGCTGATCTTCGTCGCCCCTTTAAGGGGGTGGTGGGGGGAAACCGCACCCCCCGACCCCCACAGCCGCTCCAAGCTTGGCTTCCGATGCGCGGGTCCGCACGCACTTGTGTGGATTTGCTTTTGAAATATAACTGGCAGGGAGTGGGGAATTCTTTCCCCCCGACGCGCGCTTGCTCCCCTCTCCATCCTCTGCGAACGAGCGGTCTTCATTCGCTCTTCCGAGATTCAGGATGTCATGCACGTTGGCGAGCCAGACAGGAGGCCAACTTGGTGGGGGGGAAACCGAGGGATTGAGAGGTCAGGGGTTGTGTCGGGGAGGGGGCGCGGGGGCGTGTGTGGTCACACGTGCGTCTGCATGCGCTGCTGGTAGGGCCGGCCGTGCTCGGACTGCTGGGAGGAGGAGTAGGAGTAGCGCGAGGCGCCGGCGAACTTGGCGGCGGGGTCGTAGGGGTCGTAGCCTCTGTCCAGGTTGGCGGCCGCGGCGCGCCCGTAGAGCGACACCCCGTAGGGCGGGTAGCCCGGGTAGCCGTAGGCCTCGTAGGAGAGCTGGCTGGCCGCGTCGCCCGCCCCCTCGCCCGCGTAGTCCGGCAGCCGGCCGTAGGCGGAGGAGGGGGGGGGCAGGGCGCCGGAGCCCGGCTGGCCGTAGCCGCTGGCGTGGGAGAGGCGGGAGGGGGGCCGCGGGTCGTAGCGGGGCCGGTAGTCGGTGTAGAGGAGCGTCCGCGATGCCGGCCGGTCGTCCTGGGCCCGTACGTTGTAGTAGCCGTTCGTCGGGTCCTGAGGCAAAGTGGGAGAAAAAAAAATTAAGGGTCAGTATAGGGGTAGTGGCGGGGGGAGTCAATCGCGGATTTCAACCAGCCCCCCAATCTGCCTCCCTCTCCGAATGACACCCCCCTGTGGATAGGGTGTATATGTATGATTTAGTAAAAATGTTTGTATTACTATTGACATGAATTAGTCATTCATGAAAGAAAGACTCATGAAATAATACTGAGTGGCCTGCTGGTGGCACTGTCCAGGGAGAGTATAAATACTCCGGCATGGGCCCAGCTTGCTCAGGACATTCTTAACAGGAACTAGTGAAGGACACAACTAGATCTCCATGTTGAATAACAGTTGGTTAAATCTTTGTTTAATACTCAGGCCAAGTCCCTAGCAGTTTTCTAATGTCAAATGAATCCACGCTCTGAGTGATTTGGGAACAGACAACTACGATTCAAACTGTAGCAGGAACAAGGATGTCTTGCTGCAGTTGTACAGGGCCTTGGTGAGACCGCACCTGGAGTATTGTGTGCAGTTTTGGTCGCCTTACCTGAGGAAGGATGTTCTTGCCATGGAGGGAGTGCAGCGAAGATTCACCAGACTGATACCTGGGATGGCAGGAATGACGTATGAGGAGAGATTGGGTCGATTGGGCTTGTACTCGCTGGAGTTTAGAAGAGTGAGAGGGGATCTCATTGAAACTTATAAAATTCTAACAGGACTGGACAGACTAGATGCAGGAAGGATGTTCCTGATGGCGGGGGAGTCCAGAACCAGGGGTCACAGTCTAAGGATAAGGGGTAAGCCATTTAGGACTGAGATGAGGAGGAATTTCTTCACCCAGAGAGTGGTGAACCTGTGGAATTCTCTACCACAGAAGGCAGTGGAGGCCAATTCATTAAATATATTCAAGAAGGAGTTGGATATATTTCTTAAGGCTAAAGGGATCAAGGGGTATGGGGAGAAAGCAGGGACAGGGTACTGAATTTGGACGATCAGCCATGATCTCATTGAATGGCGGAGCAGGCTCGAGGGGCCGAATGGCCTACTCCTGCTCCTATCTTCTATGTTTCTATATTTAACTTGGACGTAGTAATCAATCCATCATGGAGAAACTACTCAGACCCACCCGTCTCGACCTGGACTCGAATTCACTTACAGCTGCTAAGGTATGGAAACACTGGTATCGTACCTTCGGCAACTTCCTCGCGGAATGTGGTGAGAATGTTCCTAATAAGTTACGAATGCTTGCCAATTATGTACCCCCTCATGTGTTTGACTATATCGAAGACTGTGTAGACTATGACTCCGCTATCCAAACACTACACCAACGGAGATCCAAACGACTGCGTCTATTCTTAGTCCGATTAATTCGGTAGAAGGAAGCCGCCAGACTTCCAATCTTTCAAGCGGGAAGAATGACATGAATCTTGTCATTCATGTGGATATGACTTATGAAATAACTAGCTGGGGAGCCCCGCGTTGCCAGGGCTTTTTTGGGCCTGGTCGATGTGTGGGCCGGGAGCCTGGGACTGGATTTGGGCTGTCGGCAGTTGGAAAAGTCTAGGCCCCGGGGCCTCGGGTATTTTCAACTATTTTTTAATCTAAACATTTCTAGCTTTTAATACCTTCAAAGATGAAAGTTAAAGTACTTATAAAACATGTTTGGTAAATCTTATTGAAAAAAAAGAAGATACTGGCCTCGATGACCATATTTTTAGCATTGAGGCCGGGCTGGTGTATAATGGCTGCTACATCCCTGAGCTGAGAATGATTAGTCCCGCCCACACACACACCGATTGGTCAACCATCAGGTGACTGAACTGTAGGATTGGTCAAGCAGCATGTGTCACTCAAGGCTAATGAGAGGTAGGATTGGTCAACCGCTAATGAGTTGATTTTTGAGTATTTTTGAAGGTTTTTTGTACACTGTCCAAACAATTTTTGTGTGACTAAAAAGTAAATACGCCTACAAGAGTCCCCTAATGATGAGCTTTCTTTTGATATAACACATGTGTAGGTATGCTCTAACTTTTGATTGTATAGCCGGACAGACAGACAGACGGACAGAGAGACATACTGTTATATATATATATATGGGCGGCCTGCTGGTGGCGCTGTCCAGGGAGAGTATAAATACTTGGGCACGGGCCCAGCTTGCTCAGGGCATTCTTTAACAGGAACTAGTGAAGGACACAACTAGACCTCCATGTTGTAAAACAGTTGATTAAGGCCTTGTTTAATACTCAGACTAAGTGCCCAGTAGTCTTCTTATGTCAGGGTGTATTTGTATGATTTAGTAAAACATTTTTGTATAACTATAAAATGTGAAATTGTATGTTAAAAGCCTGTATAAAATGGCGAATGGGGTAAGGTACTGACTTGGATAGAAAACTGGTTGGCAGACAGGAAGCAAAGAGTTGGAATAAACTCTGAGTGGAAGGCAGTGACTAGTGGGGTACCGCAGGGATCGGTGCTCGGACCCCAGTTATTCACAATATATATATTAATGATCTAGACGAGGGAACTGGATGTAATATCTCCAAGTTTGCAGATGACACAAAGCTGGGTGGGCGTGTGTGCTGTGAGGAGGATGCCGAGAAACTCCAGTATGATTTGGACAGGTCGGGCGATTGGGCAGATGCATGGCAGATGCAGTATAATGTGGATAAATGCGAGGTTATCCACTTTGGTGGCAAAAACAGGAAGGCAGATTATTATCTGAATGGCAATAGATTGGGAAAAGGGGAAGTGCAACGAGACCTGGGTGTCCTTGTGCACCAGTCGCTGAAGGTAAGCATGCAGGTGCAGCAGGCGGTTAAGAAGGCAAATGGTATGTTGGCCTTCGTAGCGAGAGGGTTCGAGTACAGGAACAAGGATGTCTTGCTGCAGTTGTACAGGGCCTTGGTGAGACCACACCTGGAGTATTGTGTGCAGTTTTGGTCGCCTTATCTGAGGAAGGATGTTCTTGCCATGGAGGGAGTGCAGCGAAGATTCACCAGACATCTTCCCCCCCGCGGCCACCAACCTCATAGTTCCCCAACCCCGCACAGCCCGCTTCTACCTCCTTCCCAAGATCCACAAACAGGACTGCCCTGGTAGACCCATCGTTTCAGCCTGTTCTTGCCCCACGGAACTTATCTCTTCCTATCTCGACTCTATCTTTTCTCCCCTTGTCCAGTCTCTTCCCACCTACATCCGCGACTCTTCCGACGCCCTCCGCCACTTGAACAGTTTCCAGTTTCCTGGCCGCAACCGCTTCCTTTTCACCGTGGACGTACAATCCCTCTACACCTCCATCCCCCACCAGGATGGCCTGAAGGCGCTCCGCTTCTTCCTCGAACAGAGGCCCGACCAGTCCCCATCCACCACCACCCTCCTCCGCCTGGCTGAACTTGTTCTCACATTGAACAACTTCTCCTTTCACTCCACTCACTTCCTCCAAATCAAAGGTGTTGCCATGGGTACCCGCATGGGTCCTAGCTATGCCTGCCTTTTCGTGGGATATGTGGAACACTCTTTGTTCCAGTCCTACTCAGGTCCCCTCCCTCACCTCTTTTTCTGGTACATTGATGACTGTATCGTTGCTGTTTCCTGCTCTCGCCCTGAACTAGGCAATTTCATTCACTTTGCTTCCAATTTCCACCCTTCCCTCACCTTCACATGGTCCATCTCTGACTCTTCCCTTCCCTTCCTCGACTTCTCCGTCTCCATCTCTGGGGATAGGTTATTGACCAACATTCACTACAAGCCCACTGACTCCCACAGCTACCTGGACTACACTTCCTCCCACCCCACCTCCTGTAAGGACTCTATTCCATTCTCCCAGTTTCTCCGTCTCCGCCGCATCTGCTCCGACGACGCCACCTTCCACACCAGCGCTTCCGACACGTCTTCCTTTTTCCTCAACCGAGGATTCCCCTCTACCGTGGTTGACACTGCCCTCGACCGTGTCCGTTCTATCTCCCGCACTTCTGCCCTCACCCCTGCCCCTCCCTCCCGGAACCACGATAGGGTTCCCCTTGTCCTCACCTTTCACCCCACCAGCCTCCACATTCAACGGATCATCCTCCGCCATTTCCGCTACCTCCAAAGTGATCCCACCACCAAACGCATCTTCCCCTCCCCTCCCCTTTCAGCATTCCGTAGGGACCGCTCCCTCCGAGACACCCTAGTCCACTCCTCTATCACCCCAAACAGCCCTTCCCCTTCGCCTGGCACCTTCCCGTGCAAGCGCAGGAGATGTAACACCTGCCCCTATACCTCCCCCCTTCCCACTGTACAGGGCCCCTTCCAGGTGAAACAGCGATTTACTTGTACTTCTCGCAATCTAGTATTACTGTATTCGCTGCTCACGATGCGGTCTCCTCTACATTGGGGAGACCAAACGCAGATTGGGTGACCGCTTTGCGGAACACCTCCGTTCAGGGGGACCCCGAGCTTCCGGTCGCCTGTCACTTTAATTCACCGCCCCATTCCCACTCGGACCTCACCGTCCTTGGCCTCTTGTATTGTTCCACGGAAGCTCAACGTAAACTCGAGGAACAGCACCTCATCTTCCGATTAGGCACTCTGCAGCCTTCCGGACTCAATATCGAGTTCAACAATTTCAGATCATAACCTCGGCCCCCCATTACATTTTTACTTTTTTTTCCCCCCACCCCTTTGTTTTGGGTTTTCCCTACCCCCGCTTTCCTCTTTTTCTTTTACATGGCAGCGGTCTCTCATCCTGCCAGAACATTTCACAGAATCACAGAAACCCCACAGTGCAGATAGAGGCCATTCGGCCCATCGAGCCTGCACTGACACATATCCCACCTGATCCCTGTAACCCACGTATTTAATCCCCCTAACACTAAGGGTCAATTTATCATAGCCAATCAACCTAACCCGCACATCTTTGGACTGTGGGAGTTAATCCTAATCTAAGCCATCTTTTGTCTCCACTAGTCCTATCACCAGCTCGTCTGGTTTTGAATACCTCTTAATGTTTCTTCACTTCTTTTGTTCCCTCCCCAGCCCTGCCTTTCGATCGATTTAATTTCCTTTTCAGTTTTGAAAAAGGGTTTCGACCCGAAACGTCGATTCTAATTTCTCTCCACGGATGTTGCCTGGCCTTCTGAGTTTTTCCAGCATTTTCTCTTGTTATTTCACCAGGCTGATACCTGGGATGGCAGGAATGACGTATGAAGAGAGATTGGGTCGATTGGGCTTATACTCGCTGGAGTTTAGAAGAATGAGAGGGGATCTCATTGAAACTTATAAAATTCTAACAGGACTGGACAGACTAGATGCAGGAAGGATGTTCCCGATGGTCGGGGAGTCCAGAACCAGGGGTCACAGTCTAAGGATAAGGGGTTGAGATGAGGAGGAATTTCTTCACCCAGAGAGTGGTGAACCTGTGAAATTCTCTACCACAGAAGACAGTAGAGGCCAATTCATTAAATATATTCAAGAAGGAGTTAGATATATTTCTTAAGGCTAAAGGGATCAAGGGGTATGGGGAGAAAGCAGAGACAGGGTACTGAGTTTGGATGATCAGGCATGATCTCATTGAATGGCGGAGCAGGCTATCTGAGGAAGGATGTTCTTGCCATGGAAGGAGTGCAGCGAAGATTCACCAGGCTGATACCTGGGATGGCAGGAATGACGTATGAGGAGAGATTGGGTCGATTGGGCTTATACTCGCTGGAGTTTAGAAGAACGAGAGGGGATCTCATTGAAACTTATAAAATTCTAACAAGACTAGACAGACTAGATGCAGGAAGGATGTTCCCGATGGCGAGGGAGTCCAGAACCAGGGGTCACAGTCTAAGGATAAGGGGTAAGCCATTTAGGACAGAGATGAGGAGGAATTTCTTCACCCAGAGAGTGGTGAACCTGGGGAATTCTCTACCACAGAAGGCAGTAGAGGCCAATTCATTAAATATATTCAAGAAGGAGTTGGATATATTTCTTAAGGCTAAAGGGATCAAGGGGTATGAGGAGAAGGCAGGGACAGGGTACTGAGTTTGGATGATCAGCTATGATCTCATTGAATGGCGGAGCAGGCTCGAGGGGTCGAATGGCCTACTCCTGCTCCTATCTTCTATGTTTCGATAACATCTTGGGAAATGGTCTTTGGAGAGATAAAGGGCACTTTGATATGCACAAACCGAGACCCAGTGGGATCCACAAGGTCATAAAACATGTACCAGGTGTCAGATAGCTGATTGCAGTCACGTAGGCAAAGGAAGGGAAAGTGTATAAAGATACGGATATTGAACACTGAAGGCAGTGCGAACCAGAGGTGAAGAAGCTTCCATCGACAGAACACAGCAAGAAACCAGAGAAGCGAGCTTCAGTCAACAGAACGCAGCAAGAACCCAGAGAAGCGAGCTTCAGTCAACAGAATGCAGCAAGAACCCAGAGAAGCGAGCTTCGGTCAACAGAGCGCAGCAAGAACCCAGAGAAGCGAGCTTCAGTCAACGGAATGCAGCAAGAACCCAGAGAAGCGAGCTTCAGTCAACAGAATGCAGCAAGAACCCAGAGAAGCGAGCTTTAGTCAACAGAACGCAGCAAGAACCCAGAGAAGTGAGCTTCAGTCAACAGAACGCAGCAAGAACCCAGAGAAGCGAGCTTCATTCAACGGAATGCAGCAAGAACCCAGAGAAGCGAGCTTCAGTCAACAGAACACAGCAAGAACCCAGAGAAGTGAGCTTCAGTCAACAGAACACAGCAAGAACCCAGAGAAGCGAGCTTCAGTCAACAGAACACAGCAAGAGAATAAAGAGACTGCGCCACAGTCGCTCGGAAGGAACGCCGAGGCTCAAACGAACAGACTGTGACTATCTCCTTGTTAAGTATGACTTCTTTGTCCTGGATGGTGAATGCTTAATAAACCTGTTTTACTGATACACAATATACCTGTACCCAGAGTGGTTCGTGTTGTCACGGACACATTATTATAAAGAGCTTTTGGAAGCTACACCCCTCCAGCACCACTCAATCGCGGCGGCTCTTTAACTACTGCTAGTCCTGCAGCATCAACTGTCTCCCCCTGATTCAATTCAATCTTCCGATTCAACCCCCCACCCTCCACCTCCCCCAACTCTACCCCAACCAGTGTCTCTGTACCTGGAGCACTGTGAGCAGTTCTGGGCATCGCATCTCAGGAAGGATATACTGGCCTTGGGGGGGGGAGCGCCGCGTAGGTTTACCAGAATGATACTCGGACTCCGAGGGTTAAGTTACACGGAGAGATTACACAAACTAGGGTCGTATTCCCTGGAATTTAGAAGGTTAAGGGGCGATCTGATGGAGGTTTTCTAGATATTAAGGGGAACTGATCAGGTAGACAGAGAGAAACTATTCCCGCTGGTTGGGGATTCTAGGACTAGGGGGCACGGTCTAAAAATTAGAGCCAGACCTTTCAGGAGTGATGTTAGGAAACACTTCTACACACAAAGGGTGGTCGAAGTTTGGAACTCTCTTCCGCAAAGGGCAATTGGTGCTGGGGGATCGATTGTTAATGTTAAATCGGAGATTGATAGATTTCTGTTAACCAAAGATATTGAGGGATATGGGGCAAAGGCGGGTGGATGGAGTTAGGTCACAGATCAGCCATGATCTCACTGAATGGCAGAACAGGCTCGAGGGGCTGAATGGGCCTCCTCCTGTTCCTGTGTAACAGGCTCGAGGGGGCTGAATGGGCCTCCTCCTGTTCCTGTGTATCAGGCTCGAGGGGGCTGAATGGGCCTCCTCCTGTTCCTGTGTAACAGGCTCGAGGGGCTGAATGGGCCTCCTCCTGTTCCTGTGTAACAGGCTCGAGGGGCTGAATGGGCCTCCTCCTGTTCCTGTGTAACAGGCTCGAGGGGGCTGAATGGGTCTCCTCCTGTTCCTGTGTAACAGGCCCGAGGGGGCTGAATGGGCCTCCTCCTGTTCATGTGTAACAGGCTCGAGGGGCTGAATGGGCCTCCTCCTGTTCCTGTGTAACAGGCTCGAGGGGCTGAATGGGCCTCCTCCTGTTCCTGTGTAACAGGCTCGAGGGGGTGAATGGGCCTCCTCTTGTTCCTGTGTAACAGGCTCGAGGGGCTGAATGGGCCTCCTCCTGTTCCTGTGTAACAGGCTCGAGGGGCTGAATGGCCTCCTCCTGTTCCTGTGTAACAGACTCGAGGGGGCTGAATGGGCCTCCTCCTGTTCCTGTGTAACAGGCTCGAGGGGCTGAATGGGCCTCCTCCTGTTCCTGTGTAACAGGCTCGAGGGGCTGAATGGGCCTCCTCCTGTTCCTGTGTAACAGGCTCGAGGGGCTGAATGGGCCTCCTCCTGTTCCTGTGTAACAGGCTCGAGTGGCTGAATGGGCCTCCTCCTGTTCCTGTGTAACAGGCTCGAGAGGCTGAATGGGCCTCCTCCTGTTCCTGTGTAACAGGCTCGAAGGGCTGAATGGGCCTCCTCCTGTTCCTGTGTAACAGGCTCGAGGGGCTGAATGGGCCTCCTCCTGTTCCTGTGTAACAGGCTCGAGGGGCTGAATGGGCCTCCTCCTGTTCCTGTGTAACAGGCACGAGGGGGCTGAATGGGCCTCCTCCTGTTCCTGTGTAACAGGCTCGAGGGGCTGAATGGGCCTCCTCCTGTTCCTGTGTAACAGGCTCGAGGGGGCTGAATGGGCCTCCTCCTGTTCCTGTGTAACAGGCTCGAGGGGGCTGAATGGGCCTCCTCCTGTTCCTGTGTAACAGGCTCGAGGGGGCTGAATGGGCCTCCTCCTGTTCCTGTGTAACAGGCTCGAGGGGGCTGAATGGGCCTCCTCCTGTTCCTGTGTAACAGGCACGAGGGGGCTGAATGGGCCTCCTCCTGTTCCTGTGTAACAGGCTCGAGGGGCTGAATGGGCCTCCTCCTGTTCCTGTGTAACAGGCTCGAGGGGGCTGAATGGGCCTCCTCCTGTTCCTGTGTAACAGGCTCGAGGGGGCTGAATGGGCCTCCTCCTGTTCCTGTGTAACAGGCTCGAGGGGGCTGAATGGGCCTCCTCCTGTTCCTGTGTAACAGGCTCGAGGGGGCTGAATGGGCCTCCTCCTGTTCCTGTGTAACAGGCTCAAGGGGCTGAATGGGCCTCCTCCTGTTCCTGTGTAACAGGCTCGAGGGGGCTGAATGGGCCTCCTCCTGTTCCTGTGTAACAGGCTCGAGGGGGCTGAATGGGCCTTCTCCTGTTCCTGTGTAACAGGCTCGAGGGGCTGAATGGGCCTCCTCCTGTTCCTGTGTAACAGGCTCGAGGAGCTGAATGGGCCTCCTCCTGTTCCTGTGTAACAGGCTCGAGGGTCTGAATGGGCCTCCTCCTGTTCCTGTGTAACAGGCTCGAGGGGGCTGAATGGGCCTCCTCCTGTTCCTGTGTAACAGGCTCGAGAGGGACTGAATGGGCCTCCTCCTGTTCCTGTGTAACAGGCTCGAGGGGCTGAATGGGCCTCCTCCTGTTCCTGTGTAACAGGCTCAAGGGGGCTGAATGGGCCTCCTCCTGTTCCTGTGTAACAGGCTCGAGGGGCTGAATGGGCCTCCTCCTGTTCCTGTGTAACAGGCTCGAGGGGCTGAATGGGCCTCCTCCTGTTCCTGTGTAACAGGCTCGAGAGGGCTGAATGGGCCTCCTCCTGTTCCTGTGTAACAGGCTCGAGGGGGCTGAATGGGCCTCCTCCTGTTCCTGTGTAACAGGCTCGAGGGGACTGAATGGGCCTCCTCCTGTTCCTGTGTAACAGGCTCGAGGGGACTGAATGGGCCTCCTCCTGTTCCTGTGTAACAGGCTCGAGAGGGACTGAATGGGCCTCCTCCTGCTCCTGTGTAACAGGCTCGAGGGGACTGAATGGGCCTCCTCCTGTTCCTGTGTAACAGGCTCGAGGGGCTGAATGGGCCTCCTCCTGTTCCTGTGTAACAGGCTCGAGGGGCTGAATGGGCCTCCTCCTGTTCCTGTGTAACAGGCTCGAGGGGCTGAATGGGCCTCCTCCTGTTCCTGTGTAACAGGCTCGAGGGGGCTGAATGGGCCTCCTCCTGTTCCTGTGTAACAGGCTCGAGGGGCTGAATGGGCCTCCTCCTGTTCCTGTGTAACAGGCTCGAGGGGCTGAATGGGCCTCCTCCTGTTCCTGTGTAACAGGCTCGAGGGGGCTGAATGGGCCTCCTCCTGTTCCTGTGTAACAGGCTCGAGGGGCTGAATGGGCCTCCTCCTGTTCCTGTGTAACAGGCTCGAGGGGCTGAATGGGCCTCCTCCTGTTCCTGTGTAACAGGTTCGAGGGGGCTGAATGGGCCTCCTCCTGTTCCTGTGTAACAGGCTCGAGGGGGCTGAATGGGCCTCCTCCTGTTCCTGTGTAACAGGCTCGAGGGGCTGAATGGGCCTCCTCCTGTTCCTGTCTAACAGGCTCGAGGGGGCTGAATGGGCCTCCTCCTGTTCCTGTGTAACAGGCTCGAGGGGCTGAATGGGCCTCCTCCTGTTCCTGTGTAACAGGCTCGAGGGGCTGAATGGGCCTCCTCCTGTTCCTGTGTAACAGGCTCGAGGGGGCTGAATGGGACTCATCCTGTTCCTGTGTAACAGGCTCGAGGGGCTGAATGGGCCTCCTCCTGTTCCTGTGTAACAGGCTCGAGGGGGCTGAATGGGCCTCCTCCTGTTCCTGTGTAACAGGCTCTAGGAGCTGAATGGGCCTCCTCCTGTTCCTGTGTAACAGGCTCGAGGGGCTGAATGGGCCTCCTCCTGTTCCTGTGTAACAGGCTCTAGGAGCTGAATGGGCCTCTTCCTGTTCCTGTGTAACAGGCTCTAGGAGCTGAATGGGCCTCCTCCTGTTCCTGTGTCCCTAGGTCTCGAAGGTTTGAACATTGAACTGTGACCACCCAGTCCTCAACCCCAGGTCAGAGAGGTGTGAGAGGTGAGTCATTGACTCCAAGAGACAGAGAGGGAGCACTAAGCTTCCATCACACTGGTCAGTTCTAAGTGTGGTACAACAGACCACCCAGTATCTGTTCTGGCCAAGATTCCCATCGGTGTGTACATCGGGTCAAAGATCGCATCTTCAGTGGTGGAGGGGAGGGGGATTGGAGGGGAGGGGGATTGGAGGGGAGGGGGATTGGAGGGGTGGGAGATTGGAGGGGAGGGGAGGGAGTCAACCTGTAGTGTGAGGAGGGGTTGTGTGCTGTACCTTGAGCTCGCAATCCTCCCGCGTGTCGATTGTGTCCGATCTCAGATCTGACTTTAGGTCCATATCGTCCTTGAACGCCTGGTGAAGGGGAGGGAGGAAAGAACAGGAGTCAGAAAGTGACGGTGCCCTGGAAATCAGTGTTAGAGACACGGGACAGCACAGACACACTGACACACTCTCACACGCCGACACACTCTCACACACACAAATTCACACAGGCAGACAGACAAAGACACACACACGGACTGTTTCATACCGAGTACATTGCCTTCATGACGCGGGTTGCTGTCGATATGTTCGACTCCTCCTCGTCCATCTCTTTGCTCATCAACTGTGGATCCTTATTCACCGTCTCCACCTTGATGTCAGGCTTCCCAAGAGTGACATCTTTTCGACCTATGGGCAGAAAAAAGGATCTGGACATACAGAGTAAAGCTCCCTCTACACTGTCCCGTCAAACACTCCCAGGGCAGGTACAGCACGGGGTTAGATACAGAGTAAAGCTCCCTCTACACTGTCCCATCAAACACTCCCAGGGCAGGTACAGCACGGGTTAGATACAGAGTAAAGCTCCCTCTACACTGTCCCATCAAACACTCCCAGGGCAGGTACAGCACGGGTTAGATACAGAGTAAAGCTCCCTCTACACTGTCCCATCAAACACTCCCAGGGCAGGTACAGCACGGGGTTAGATACAGAGTAAAGCTCCCTCTACACTGTCCCATCAAACACTCCCAGGGCAGGTACAGCACGGGGTTAGATACAGAGTAAAGCTCCCTCTACACTGTCCCATCAAACACTCCCAGGGCAGATACAGCACGGGGTTAGATACAGAGTAAAGCTCCCTCTACACTGTCCCATCAAACACTCCCAGGGCAGGTACAGCACGGGGTTAGATACAGAGTAAATCTCCCTCTACACTGTCCCATCAAACACTCCCAGGGCAGGTACAGCACGGGGTTAGATACAGAGTAAAGCTCCCTCTACACTGTCCCATCAAACACTCCCAGGGCAGGTACAGCACGGGGTTAGATACAGAGTAAAGCTCCCTCTACACTGTCCCATCAAACACTCCCAGGGCAGGTACAGCACGGGGTTAGATACAGAGTAAAGCTCCCTCTACACTGTCCCATCAAACACTCCCAGGGCAGGTACAGCATGGGTTAGATACAGAGTAAAGCTTCCTCTGCACTGTCCCATCAAACACTCCCAGGGCAGGTACAGCACGGGGTTAGATACAGAGTAAAGCTCCCTCTACACTGTCCCGTCAAACACTCCCAGGACAGGTACAGCACGGGGTTAGATACAGAGTAAAGCTCCCTCTACACTGTCCCATCAAACACTCCCAGGGCAGGTACAGCATGGGGTTAGATACAGAGTAAAGCTCCCTCTACACTGTCCCATCAAACACTCCCAGGGGAGGTACAGCACGGGTTAGATACAGAGTAAAGCTCCCTCTACACTGTCCCATCAAACACTCCCAGGGCAGGTACAGCACGGGGTTAGATACAGAGTAAAGCTCCCTCTACACTGTCCCATCAAACACTCCCAGGACAGGTACAGCACGGGTTAGATACAGAGTAAAGCTCCCTCTACACTGTCCCATCAAACACTCCCAGGACAGGTACAGCACGGGTTAGATACAGAGTAAAGCTCCCTCTACACTGTCCCATCAAACACTCCCAGGGCAGGTACAGCACGGGTTAGATACAGAACAAAGCTCCCTCTACACTGTCCCATCAAACACTCCCAGGGCAGGTACAGCACAGGGTTAGATACAGAGTAAAGCTCCCTCTACACTGTCCCATCAAACACTCCCAGGGCAGGTACAGCACGGGGTTAGATACAGAGTAAAGCTCCCTCTACACTGTCCCATCAAACACTCCCAGGGCAGGTACAGCACGGGTTAGATACAGAACAAAGCTCCCTCTACACTGTCCCATCAAACACTCCCAGGGCAGGTACAGCACAGGGTTAGATACAGAGTAAAGCTCCCTCTACACTGCCCCATCAAACACTCCCAGGGCAGGTACAGCACGGGGTTAGATACAGAGTAAAGCTCCCTCTACACTGTCCCATCAAACACTCCCAGGGCAGGTACAGCACGGGGTTAGATACAGAGTAAATCTCCCTCTACACTGTCCCATCAAACACTCCCAGGGCAGGTATAGCACGGGTTAGATACAGAGTAAAGCTCCCTCTACACTGTCCCATCAAACACTCCCAGGGCAGGTACAGCACTGGTTAGATACAGAACAAAGCTCCCTCTACACTGTCCCATCAAACACTCCCAGGGCAGGTACAGCACGAGTTAGATACAGAGCAAAGCTCCCTCTACACTGTCCCATCAAACACTCCCAGGGCAGGTACAGCACGGGTTAGATACAGAGTAAAGCTCCCTCTACACTGTCCCATCAAACACTCCCAGGACAGGTACAGCACGGGTTAGATACAGAGTAAAGCTCCCTCTACACTGTCCCATCAAACACTCCCAGGACAGGTACAGCACGGGTTAGATACAGAGTAAAGCTCCCTCTACACTGCCCCATCAAACACTCCCAGGGCAGGTACAGCACGGGGTTAGATACAGAGTAAAGCTCCCTCTACACTGTCCCATCAAACACTCCCAGGGCAGGTATAGCACGGGTTAGATACAGAGTAAAGCTCCCTCTACACTGTCCCATCAAACACTCCCAGGGCAGGTACAGCACTGGTTAGATACAGAACAAAGCTCCCTCTACACTGTCCCATCAAACACTCCCAGGGCAGGTACAGCACGAGTTAGATACAGAGCAAAGCTCCCTCTACACTGTCCCATCAAACACTCCCAGGGCAGGTACAGCACGGGTTAGATACAGAGTAAAGCTCCCTCTACACAGTCCCATCAAACACTCCCAGGGCAGGTACAGCACGGGGTTAGATACAGAGTAAAGCTCCCTCTACACTGTCCCATCAAACACTCCCAGGGCAGGTACAGCACGAGTTAGATACAGAGCAAAGCTCCCTCTACACTGTCCCATCAAACACTCCCAGGGCAGGTACAGCACGGGGTTAGATACAGAGTAAAGCTCCCTCTACACTGTCCCATCAAACACTCCCAGGGCAGGTACAGCACGAGTTAGATACAGAGCAAAGCTCCCTCTAAACTGTCCCATCAAACACTCCCAGGGCAGGTACAGCACGGGTTAGATACAGAGTAAAGCTCCCTCTACACTGTCCCATCAAACACTCCCAGGGCAGGTACAGCACGGGTTAGATACAGAGCAAAGCTCCCTCTACACTGTCCCATCAAACACTCCCAGGGCAGGTACAGCACGGGGTTAGATACAGAGTAAAGCTCCCTCTACACTGTCCCATCAAACACTCCCAGGGCAGGTACAGCACGGGGTTAGATACAGAGTAAAGCTCCCTCTACACTGTCCCATCAAACACTCCCAGGGCAGGTACAGCACGGGTTAGATACAGAGTAAAGCTCCCTCTACACTGTCCCATCAAACACTCCCAGGGCAGGTACAGCACGGAGTTAGATACAGAGTAAAGCTCCCTCTACACTGTCCCATCAAACACTCCCAGGGCAGGTACAGCACGGGTTAGATACAGAGTAAAGCTCCCTCTACACTGTCTGTGATGAAATATGTCATTCATCAGACTCTGTAGTTAACTACATATATTGTATTGCCTGCTCCGGTGTTTTACCTTGTATTGTGTATAGTGCACCGCCCCCTTTGTGTGTCGACTCCGCCCATACCTGGCCCTACTTAAGACAAGCCCAGGCTTGTCTTGCAGCAGAACAGCAGCATGCTAGGTGAAGCCACAGGCATCTTTTCTTTGCTAATAAAAGCCTTGTTTTATTCAGTTAACTTTGAGTCTTGAAGTCATTGAGACGCATCACTGTCCCATCAAACACTCCCAGGGCAGGTACAGCATGGGTTAGATACAGAGTAAAGCTCCCTCTACACTGTCCCATCAAACACTCCCAGGGCAGGTACAGCACGGGTTAGATACAGAGTAAAGCTCCCTCTACACTGTCCCATCAAACACTCCCAGGGCAGGTGCAGCATGGGGTTAGATACAGAGTAAAGCTCCCTCTACACTGTCCAATGAAACACTCCCAGGGCAGGTGCAGCACGGGGTTAGATACAGAGTAAAGCTCCCTCTACATTGTCCCATCAAACACCCCCAGGGCAGGTACAGCATGGGGTTAGATACAGAGTAAAGCTCCCTCTACACTGTCCCATCAAACACTCCCAGGGCAGGTAGAGCACGGGGTTAGATACAGAGTAAAGCTCCCTCTACACTGTCCCATCAAACACTCCCAGGGCAGGTACAGCACAGGTTAGATACAGAGTAAAGCTCCCTCTACACTGTCCCATTAAACACTCCCAGGGCAGGTACAGCACGGGGTTAGATACAGAGTAAAGCTCCCTCTACACTGTCCCATCAAACACTCCCAGGGCAGGTACAGCACGGGTTAGATACAGAGTAAAGCTCCCTCTACACTATCCCATCAAACACTCCCAGGGCAGGTACAGCACGGGTTAGATACAGAGTAAAGCTCCCTCTACACTGTCCCATCAAACACTCCCAGGGCGGGTACAGCACGGGTTAGATACAGAGTAAAGCTCCCTCTACACTGTCCCATCAAACACTCCCAGGGCAGGTACAGCACGGGTTAGATACAGAGTAAAGCTCCCTCTACACTGTCCCATCAAACACTCCCAGGGCAGGTACAGCACGGGTTAGATACAGAGTAAAGCTCCCTCTACACTGTCCCATCAAACACTCCCAGGGCAGGTACAGCACGGGGTTAGATACAGAGTAAAGCCCCCTCTACACTGTCCCATCAAACACTCCCAGGGCAGGTACAGCACGGGTTAGATACAGAGTAAAGCTCCCTCTACACTTTCTGTGGAACCTGTACCCCAGTGAGCGTCAGCACCTTCAGGAGAAGAGGAAGGGGGAATAGGTGGGGAGGGGATTGGAGGGGAGGGGGATTGGAGGGGAGGGAAGGGATTGGAGGGGAGGGGGATTGGAGGGGAGGGGATTGGAGGGGGGTTGATTGGAGGGGAGGGGGATTGGATTGGAGGGAAGGGATTGGAGGGGAGGGGGATTGGACAGGAGCGGATTGGAGGGGAGGGGGATTGGAGGGGAGGGGGATTGGAGGGGAGGGGGATTGGAGGGGAGGGGATTGGAAAGAAGTTGTTTGGAGGGGAGGGGATGAGGAGGGGTGCATGGGGAGGGGGGGGGGAGAGGGGGGGGGGGGGGAGAGGGGAGGGGGGGGGGAGAGGGGGGGGGGGGGAGAGGGGAGGGGGGGGGGAGAGGGGGGGGGGGGGAGAGGGGAGGGGGGGGGGAGAGGGGGGGGGGGGAGGGGGGGGAGGGGGGGGGAGGGGGGGGGAGAGGGGGGGGGGGGAGGGGAGGGGGGGGGAGAGGGGGGGGGGGGAGGGGAGGGGGGGGGAGAGGGGGGGGGGGAGGGGGGGGGAGAGGGGGGGGGGGAGGGGGGGGGGAGAGGGGGGGGGGGAGGGGGGGGGGGAGGGGGGGGGGGGAGGGGGGGGGGGAGGGGGAGAGGGGGGGGGGGGAGGGGGAGAGGGGGGGGGGGAGGGGGAGGGGGAGAGGGGGGGGGGGAGGGGGAGGGGGGGGGAGAGGGGGGGGGGGAGGGGGAGAGGGGGGGGGGGAGGGGGAGAGGGGGGGGGGGAGGGGGAGAGGGGGAGGAGAGGGGGGGGGGGAGGGGGAGAGGGGGGGGGGGAGGGGGAGAGGGGGGGGGGAGGGGGAGAGGGGGGGGGGGAGGGGGAGAGGGGGAGGGGAGGGGGAGAGGGGGAGGGGAGGGGGAGAGGGGGAGGGGAGGGGGAGAGGGGGAGGGGGGGGGGAGGGGGGGGGAGGGGGGGGGAGGGGGAGGGGGGGGGGAGGGGGAGAGGGGGGGGGGGGGAGGGGGGGGAGGGGGAGAGGGGGGGGGGAGGGGGAGAGGGGAGGGGGAGGGGGGGAGGGGGGGAGGGGGGGGGGGGGGGGAGGGGGGGGGGGGGGGGAGGGGGAGGGGGAGGGGGAGGGGGGGGGGAGGGGGGGGAGGGGGAGGGAGGGGGAGGGAGGGGGGGAGGGAGGGGGAGGGGGGGAGGGGAGGGGGAGGGAGGGGGAGAGGGGAGGGGGAGGGGGGGGAGGGGGAGGGAGGGGGAGGGGGGAGGGGGGGAGGGGAGGGGGAGGGAGGGGGAGGGGGGGAGGGGAGGGGGAGGGAGGGGGAGGGGGGGAGGGGAGGGGGAGGGAGGGGGAGGGAGGGGGGGGGAGGGGGAGGGAGGGGGGGGGAGGGGGGGAGGGGGAGGGAGGGGATGGGGGGGGAGGGAGGGGATGGGGAGGTGCGGGGAAATGCTGGTCGCACGGAGCACTGATACCTCAGTATCTGTTGTGCCCAGAGTTGGGGGAATGTGGGGGCGTTGGGTCTGTGTGTACCCCAGCGCGTTGAGAGCGCGGGGCGGGGGCCAAGCGGGAGCGGCTACTGATCGCTGAAGTGTGACTCACTGCGTTTCCGCCTCCGGTACAGGACCACAGCGAGACCCGCCAAGAGGAGGGTCAGCAAGATCCCGAGTCCAACCGTGACGCCGATGATGATCCCGATCGGAAGGCCATCTGGAACAGAGAGAGAAACAACAACAACTACAACTTGTATTTATATAGCGCCTTTAATGTAGTAAAACCTCCCAAGGTGCTTCACAGGAGCGATTATCAAACAGAATTTGACACGGAGCCACATCAGGAGATATTAGGGCAGGTGACCAAAAGCTGGGTCAAAGAGGGAGGTTTTAAGGAGCGTCTTAAAGGAGGAGAGAGAGGCGGAGAGGTTAAGGGAGGGAATTCCGGAGCTCGGGGCCCAGGCAGCTGAAGGCACGGCCGCCAATGGTGGAGCGATGGAAATCGGGGGATGCTCGAGAGGCCAGAATTGGAGGAGCGCGGAGATCTCGGAGGGTTGTAGGGGCTGGAGGAGGTTACAGAGATAGGGAGGGATGTAGGGGCTGGAGGAGGTTACGGAGATAGGGAGGGGTGTAGGGGCTGGAGGAGGTTACGGAGATAGGATGGGTTGTAGGGGTTGGAGGAGGTTACGGAGATAGGGAGGGGTGTAGGGGCTGGAGGAGGTTACAGAGATAGGGAGGGGTGTAGGGGCTGGAGGAGGTTACAGAGATAGGGAGGGGTGTAGGGGCTGGAGGAGGTTACAGAGATAGGGAGGGGTGTAGAGGCTGGAGGAGGTTACAGAGATAAGGAGGGGTGTAGGTGCTGGAGGAGGTTACAGAGATAGGGAGGGTTGTAGGGGCTGGAGGAGGTTACAGAGATAGGGAGAGTTGTAGGGGCTGGAGGGGGTTGCAGAGATAGGGAGGGTTGTAGGGGCTGGAGGAGGTTACAGAGATAGGGACGGTTGTAGGGGCTGGAGGAGGTTACAGAGATAGGGAGGGTTGCAGGGGCTGGAGGAGGTTACAGAGATACGGAGGGTTGTAGGGGCTGGAGGAGGTTACAGAGATAGGGAGGGGTGTAGGGGCTGGGGGAGGTTACAGAGATAGGGAGGGTTGTTGAGCTGGAGGAGGTTACAGAGATAGGGAGGGGTGTAGGGCTAGAGGAGGTTACAGAGATAGGGAGGGGTGTAGGGGCTGGAGGAGGTTACAGAGATAGGGAGGGTTGTAGGGGCTGGAGGAGGTTACAGAGATAGGGAGGGCTGTAGGGGCTGGAGGAGGTTACAGAGATAGGGAGGGGTGTAGGGGCTGGAGGAGGTTACAGAGATAGGGAGGGGTGTAGGGGCTGGAGGAGGTTACAGAGATAGGGAGGGGTGTAGGGGCTGGAGGAGGTTACAGAGATAGGGAGGGTTATAGGGGCTGGAGGAGGTTACAGAGATAGGGAGGGGTGTAGGGGCTGGAGGAGGTTACAGAGATAGGGAGGGTTGTAGGGGCTGGAGGAGGTTACAGAGATAGGGAGGGTTGTAGGGGCTGGAGGAGGTTACAGAGATAGGGAGGGGTGTAGGGGCTGGAGGAGGTTACAGAGATAGGGAGGGGTGTAGGGGCTGGAGGAGGTTACAGAGATAGGGAGGGTTGTAGGGGCTGGAGGAGGTTACAGAGATAGGGAGGGTTGTAGGGGCTGGAGGAGGTTACAGAGATAGGGAGGGGTGTAGGGGCTGGAGGAGGTTATAGAGATAGGGAGGGTTGTAGGGGCTGGAGGAGGTTACAGAGATAGGGAGGGTTGTAGGGGCTGGAGGAGGTTACAGAGATAGGGAGGGGTGTGGGGGCTGGAGGAGGTTACAGAGATAGGGAGGGGTGTAGGGGCTGGAGGAGGTTACAGAGATAGGGAGGGGTGTGGGGGCTGGAGGAGGTTACAGAGATAGGGAGGGTTGTAGGGGCTGGAGGAGGTTACAGAGATAGGGAGGGGTGTGGGGGCTGGAGGAGGTTACAGAGATAGGGAGGGGTGTAGGGACTGGAGGAGGTTACAGAGATAGGGAGGGTTGTAGGGGCTGGAGGAGGTTACAGAGATAGGGAGGGGTGTAGGGGCTGGAGGAGGT
>NW_028226592.1:0-31874 GCF_052327205.1 Somniosus microcephalus
TGATCGGAGGTCTTGCTGTGATCGGGAAGTTTGCTGTGATCGGGGATCTTGCTGTGATCGGGGGGTCTTGTTCTGATCGGGGGGTCTTGCTGTGATCGGGGGGTCTTGCTGTGGTCGGGGGGTCTTGCTGTGATCGGGGGGTCTTGCTGTGATCGGGGGGTCTTGCTGTGATCGGGGGTCATGCTCTGATTGGGGGGGTCTTGCTGTGATCGGGGGGTCTTGCTGTGATCGGGGGTCTTGCTGTGATCGGGGCAGTTTGCTGTGATCGGGGATCTTGCTGTGATCGGGGGGTCTTGCTGTGATCGGGTTCTTGCTGTGATCGGGGGGTCTTACTGTGATCGGAGGTCTTGCTGTGATCTGGGGGTCTTGCTGTGTTCGGGGGTCTTGCTGTGATCGGGGGTCTTGCTGTGATCGGGGGGTCTTGCTGTGATCGGAGGTCCTGCTGTGATCGGGGATCTTGCTGTGATCGGGGGCTCTTGCTGTGATCTGGGGGTCTTGCTGTGTTCGGGGTCTTGCTGTGATCGGGGGTCTTGCTGTGATCAGGGGGTCTTGCTGTGATCGGAGATCCTGCTGTGATCAGGGGGTCTTGCTGTGATCGGGGGCTCTTGCTGTGATCGGGGGTCTTGCTGTGATCGGGGGGTCTTGCTGTGATCGGAGGACTTGCTGTGATCGGGGGAGTTTGCTGTGATCGGGGATCTTGCTGTGATCGGGGGGGGTCTTGCTGTGATCGGGGTCTTGCTGTGATCGGGGGGTCTTGCTGTGATCGGGAGATCTTGCTGTGATCGGGAAGTCTTGCTGTGATCGGGGGTCTTGCTCTGATCGGAGGTCTTGCTGTGATCGGGGAAGTTTGCTGTGATCGGGGATCTTGCTGTGATCGGGGGGTCTTGTTCTGATCGGGGGGTCTTGCTGTGATCGGGGGGTCTTGCTGTGGTCGGGGGGTCTTGCTGTGATCGGGGGGTCTTGCTGTGATCGGGGGGTCTTGCTGTGATCGGGGGTCATGCTCTGATTGGGGGGGTCTTGCTGTGATCGGGGGGTCTTGCTGTGATCGGGGGTCTTGCTGTGATCGGGGCAGTTTGCTGTGATCGGGGATCTTGCTGTGATCGGGGGGGTCTTGCTGTGATCGGGTTCTTGCTGTGATCGGGGGGTCTTACTGTGATCGGAGGTCTTGCTGTGATCTGGGGGTCTTGCTGTGTTCGGGGGTCTTGCTGTGATCGGGGGTCTTGCTGTGATCGGGGGGTCTTGCTGTGATCGGAGGTCCTGCTGTGATCGGGGGATCTTGCTGTGATCGGGGGCTCTTGCTGTGATCGGGGGTCTTGCTGTGATCGGGGGTGTCTTGCTCTTATCAGGGTTTCTTGCTGTGATCGGGGGTCTTGCTGTGATCGGGGAGACTTGCTGTGATCGGGGGTCTTGCTGTGATCGGGGGGGTCTTGCTCTTATCAGGGTTTCTTGCTGTGATCGGGGGTCTCGCTGTGATTGGGGGGTCTTGCTGTGATCGGTGGGTCTTGCTGTGATCGGGGGGTCTTGCTGTGATCGGGGGGTCTTGCTGTGATCGGGGGGTCTTGCTGTGATCGGGGGGTCTTGCTGTGATCAGGGAGTCTTGCTGTGATCGGGGGTCTTGCAGTGATCGGGGGGTATTGCTGTGATCGGGGGGTCTTGCTGTGATCGGGGGGGTCTTGCTGTGATCGGAGGGCTCTTGCTGTGATCAGGGGGTCTTGCTGTGATCGGGCGTTCTTGCTGTGATCGGGGGGTCTTGCTGTGATCGGTGGGGTCTTGCTGTGATCGGGGGATCTTGCTGTGATCGGGGGGTCTTGCTGTGATCGGGGGTCTTGCTGTGATCGGGGGGTCTTGCTGTGATCGGGGTGGTCTTGCTGTGATCGGGGGGTCTTGCTGTGATTGGGGTTCTTGCTGTGATTGGAGGGGTCTTGCTGTGATTGGGGAGTCTTGCTGTGATCGGGGGGTCTTGCTGTGATCGGGGGGGTCTTGCTGTTATCGGTGGGTCTTGCTGTGATCGGGGGGTCTTGCTGTGATCGGGGGGTCTTGCTGTGATCGGAGGACTTGCTGTGATCGGGGGAGTTTGCTGTGATCGGGGATCTTGCTGTGATCGGGGGGGTCTTGCTGTGATCGGGGGTCTTGCTGTGATCGGGGGTCTTGCTGTGATCGGGAGATCTTGCTGTGATCGGGAAGTCTTGCTGTGATCGGGGGGTCTTGCTCTGATCGGAGGTCTTGCTGTGATCGGGGAAGTTTGCTGTGATCGGGGATCTTGCTGTGATCGGGAGGTCTTGTTCTGATCGGGGGGTCTTGCTGTGATCGGGGGGTCTTGCTGTGGTCGGGGGGTCTTGCTGTGATCGGGGGGTCTTGCTGCGATCGGGGGGTCTTGCTGTGATCGGGGGTCATGCTCTGATTGGGGGGGTCTTGCTGTGATCGGGGGGTCTTGCTCTGATCGGGGGTCTTGCTGTGATCGGGGGAGTTTGCTGTGATCGGGGATCTTGCTGTGATCGGGGGGGTCTTGCTGTGATCGGGTTCTTGCTGTGATCGGGGGGTCTTACTGTGATCGGAGGTCTTGCTGTGATCTGGGGGTCTTGCTGTGTTCGGGGGTCTTGCTGTGATCGGGGGTCTTGCTGTGATCGGTGAGTCTTGCTGTGATCGGGGGGTCTTGCTGTGATCGGAGGTCCTGCTGTGATCGGGGGGTCTTGCTGTGATCGGGGGCTCTTGCTGTGATCGGGGGTCTTGCTGTGATCGGGGGGGGTGTTGCTCTTATCAGGGTTTCTTGCTGTGATCGAGGGTCTTGCTGTGATCGGGGAGACTTGCTGTGATCGGGGGTCTTGCTGTGATCGGGTGGGTCTTGCTCTTAGCAGGGTTTCTTGCTGTGATCGGGGGTCTTGCTGTGATTGGGGGGTCTTGCTGTGATCGGTGGGTCTTGCTGTGATCGGGGGGTCTTGCTGTGATCGGGGGGTCTTGCTGTGATCGGGGGTCTTGCTGTGATCGGGGGGTATTGCTGTGATCGGGGGGTCTTGCTGTGATCGGGGGGGTCTTGCTGTGATCGGAGGGCTCTTGCTGTGATCAGGGGGTCTTGCTGTGATCGGGCGTTCTTGCTGTGATCGGGGGGGTCTTGCTGTGATCGGTGGGTCTTGCTGTGATCGGGGGGTCTTGCTGTGATCGGGGGGTCTTGCTGTGATCGGGGGTCTTGCTGTGATCGGGGGGTCTTGCTGTGATCGGGGTGGTCTTGCTGTGATTGGGGGGTCTTGCTGTGATCGGGAGGGTCTTGCTGTGATTGGGGTTCTTGCTGTGATCGGGGGGGTCTTGCTGTGATCGGGGGGTCTTGCTGTGATTGGGGGGTCTTGCTGTGATCGGTGGGGTCTTGCTGTGATCGGGGGGTCTTGCTGTGATCGATGGGTCTTGCTTTGATCGGGGGGTCTTGCTGTGATCGGGGTGTCTTGCTGTGATCGGGGGTCTTGCTGTGATCGGGGGGTCTTGCTGTGATCGGGGGGTCTTGCTGTGATCAGGGGGTCTTGCTGTCATCGGGGGTCTTGCTGTGATCGGGGTGTCTTGCTCTGATTGGGGTGGTCTTGCTGTGATCGGGGGTCTTGCTGTGATCGGGGGTTTGCTGTGATCGGGGAGTCTTGCTGTGATCGGGGGTCTGGCTGTGATCGGGGGGTCTTGCTGTGATCGGTGGGTCCTGCTGTGATCGGGGGGTCTTGCTGTGATCGGGGATCTTGCTGTGATCGGGGGGTCTTGCTGTGATCGGGGGGTCTTGCTGTGATCGGGAGTTCTTGCTGTGATCGGGGGGTCTTGCTGTGATCGGGGCGTCTTGCTGTGATCAGGGGGCCTTGCTGTGATCTGGGGGTCTTGCTGTGATCGGGGAGTCTTGCTGTGATCGGGGGTCTGGCTGTGATCGCGGGGCCTTGCAGTGATCTGGGGGTCTTGCTGTGATCGGGGGGTCTTGCTGCGATCGGGTGGTCTTGCTGTGATCGGGGGATCTTGCTGTGATCGGGGGGACTTGCTCTGATCGGGGGTCTTGCTGAGATCGGGGGGTCTTGCTGTGATCGGGGGATCTTGCGGTAATTGGGGGGTCTTGCGGTGATCGGGATGTCTTGTGGTGATTGGGGGGTCTTGCTGTGATCTGGGGGTCTTGCTGTGATTGGAGGGTCTTGCTGTGATCGGAGGGTCTTGCTGTGATCGGGGGGTCTTGCTGTGATCGGGGGACTTGCTCTGATCGGGGAGACTTGCTGTGATCGGTGGGACTTGCTGTGATAGGGGGTCTTGCTCTGATCGGGGGGGTCTTGCTGTGATCGGGGGGTCTTGCTGTGATCGGAGGTCCTGCTGTGATCGGGGGGACTTACCGTGATCGTAGAGTCTTCCTGTGATCGGGGGTCTTGCTGTGATCGGGGGGGTCTTGCTCTGATCGGGGGATCTTGCTGTGATCGGGGGGTCTTGCTGTGATCGGGGGGTCTTGCTGTGATCGGGGGGTCTTGCTGTGCTCAGGGGGTCTTGCTGTGATCGGGGGTCTTGCTGTGATCTGGGGGTCTTGCTGTGATCGGGGGGTCTTGCTGTGATCAGTGGGTCTTGCTGTGACCGGGGGTCATGCTGTGATCGGGGGGTCTTGCTGTGATCGGGGGTCTTGCTGTGATCGGGGGTCATGCTGTGATCGGGGGGTCTTGCTGTGATCGGGGGTCTTGCTGTGATCGGGGGGTCTTGCTGTGATCGGGGGTCTTGCTGTGATCGGGGGGTTCTTGCTGTGATCGGGGCGTCTTGCTGCGATCGGGGGCTCTTGCTGTGATCGGGGGGTCTTGCTGTGATCGGGGGGTCTTGCTGTGATCAGGGGATCTTGCTGTGATCGGGGGTCTTGCTGTGATCGGGTGGTCTTGCTGTGATCGGGGGGTCTTGCTGTGATCGGGGGGGTCTTGCTGTGATTGGAGGGGTCTTGCTGTTATCGGTGGGTCTTGCTGTGATCGGGGGGCCTTGCTGTGATCGGGGGGTCTTGCTGTGATCGGAGGACTTGCTGTGATCGGGGGAGTTTGCTGTGATCGGGGATCTTGCTGTGATCGGGGGGGTCTTGCTGTGATCGGGGGGTCTTGCTGTGATCGGGAGATCTTGCTGTGATCGGGAAGTCTTGCTGTGATCGGGGGGTCTTGCTCTGATCGGAGGTCTTGCTCTGATCGGGGGAGTTTGCTGTGATCGGGGATCTTGCTGTGATCGGGGGGTCTTGTTCTGATCGGGGGGTCTTGCTGTGATCGAGGGGTCTTGCTGTGGTCGGGGGGTCTTGCTGTGATCGGGGGGTCTTGCTGTGATCGGGGGGTCTTGCTGTGATCGGGGGTCATGCTCTGATCGGGGAGGTCTTGCTGTGATCGGGGGGTCTTGCTGTGATCGGGGGTCTTGCTGTGATCGGGGGAGTTTGCTGTGATCGGGGATCTTGCTGTGATCGGGGGGGTCTTGCTGTGATCGGGTTCTTGCTGTGATCGGGGGGTCTTGCTGTGATCGGAGGTCTTGCTGTGATCTGGGGGTCTTGCTGTGTTCGGGGGTCTTGCTGTGATCGGGGGTCTTGCTGTGATCAGGGGGTCTTGCTGTGATCAGAGATCCTGCTGTGATCAGGGGGTCTTGCTGTGATCGGGGGCTCTTGCTGTGATCGGGGGTCTTGCTGTGATCGGGGGTGTCTTGCTCTTATCAGGGTTTCTTGCTGTGATCGGGGGTCTTGCTGTGATCGGGGAGACTTGCTGTGATCGGGGGTCTTGCTGTGATCGGGGGGGTCTTGCTCTTATCAGGGTTTCTTGCTGTGATCGGGGGTCTTGCTGTGATTGGGGGGTCTTGCTGTGATCGGTGGGTCTTGCTGTGATCGGGGGGTCATGCTGTGATCGGGGGGTCTTGCTGTGATCGGGGGGTCTTGCTGTGATCGGGGGGTCTTGCTGTGATCAAGGAGTCTTGCTGTGATCGGGGGTCTTGCTGTGATCGGGGGGTATTGCTGTGATCGGGGGGTCTTGCTGTGATCGGGGGGGTCTTGCTGTGATCGGAGGGCTCTTGCTGTGATCAGGGGGTCTTGCTGTGATCGGGCATTCTTGCTGTGATCGGGGGTGTCTTGCTGTGATCGGTGGGTCTTGCTGTGATCGGGGGGTCTTGCTGTGATCGGGGGGTCTTGCTGTGATCGGGGGTCTTGCTGTGATCGGGGGGTCTTGCTCTGATCGGGGTGGTCTTGCTGTGATCGGGGGGTCTTGCTGTGATCGGGAGGGTCTTGCTGTGATTGGGGTTCTTGCTGTGATCGGGGGGGTCTTGCTGTGATCGGGGGTCTTGCTGTGATCGGGGGGGTCTTGCTGTGATCGGGGCGTCTTGCTGTGATCGGGGGGTCTTGCTGTGATCAGGGGATCTTGCTGTGATCGGGGGTCTTGCTGTGATCGGGTGGTCTTGCTGTGATCGGGGGGTCTTGCTGTGATCGGGGGGGTCTTGCTGTGATCGGGGCGTCTTGCTGTGATCGGGGGGTCTTGCTGTGATCAGGGGATCTTGCTGTGATCGGGGGTCTTGCTGTGATCGGGTGGTCTTGCTGTGATCGGGGGTCATGCTCTGATTGGGGGGGTCTTGCTGTGATCGGGGGGTCTTGCTGTGATCGGGGGTCTTGCTGTGATCGGGGGGTCTTGCTGTGATCGTGGGTCTTGCTGTGATCGGGGGGTTCTTGCTGTGATCGGGGCGTCTTGCTGCGATCGGGGGCTCTTGCTGTGATCGGGGGGTCTTGCTGTGATCGGGGGGTCTTGCTGTGATCGGGGGCTCTTGCTGTGATCGGGGGGTCTTGCTGTGATTGTGGGGTCTTGCTGTGATCGGTGGGGTCTTGCTGTGATCGGGGGGTCTTGCTGTGATCGATGGGTCTTGCTTTGATCGGGGTGTCTTGCTCTGATTGGGGTGGTCTTGCTGTGATCGGGGGTCTTGCTGTGATCGGGGGTCTTGCTGTGATCGGGGAGTCTTGCTGTGATCGGGGGTCTGGCTGTGATCGGGGGGTCTTGCTGTGATCGGTGGGTCCTGCTGTGATCGGGGGGTCTTGCTGTGATCGGGGGATCTTGCTGTGATCGGGGGGTCTTGCTGTGATCGGGGGGTCTTGCTGTGATCGGGAGTTCTTGCTGTGATCTGGGGGTCTTGCTGTGATCGGGGAGTCTTGCTGTGATCGGGGGTCTGGCTGTGATCGCGGGGTCTTGCAGTGATCTGGGGGTCTTGCTGTGATGGGGGGTCTTGCTGCGATCGGGAGGTCTTGCTGTGATCGGGGGATCTTGCTGTGATCGGGGGGACTTGCTCTGATCGGGGGTCTTGCTGAGATCGGGGGGTCTTGCTGTGATCGGGGGATCTTGCGGTAATTGGGGGGTCTTGCGGTGATCGGGATGTCTTGTGGTGATTGGGGGGTCTTGCTGTGATCGGGGATCTTGCTGTGATTGGAGGGTCTTGCTGTGATCGGAGGGTCTTGCTGTGATCGGGGGGTCTTGCTGTGATCGGGGGACTTGCTCTGATCGGGGAGACTTGCTGTGATCGGTGGGACTTGCTGTGATAGGGGGTCTTGCTGTGATCGGGGGGGTCTTGCTGTGATCGGGGGGTCTTGCTGTGATCGGAGGTCCTGCTGTGATCGGGGGGACTTACCGTGATCGTAGAGTCTTCCTGTGATCGGGGGTCTTGCTGTGATCGGGGGGGTCTTGCTCTGATCGGGGGATCTTGCTGTGATCGGGGGGTCTTGCTGTGATCGGGGGGTCTTGCTGTGATCGGGGGGTCTTGCTGTGATCAGGGGGTCTTGCTGTGATCGGGGGTCTTGCTGTGATCTGGGGGTCTTGCTGTGATCGGGGGGTCTTGCTATGATCAGTGGGTCTTGCTGTGATCGGGGGTCATGCTGTGATCGGGGGGTCTTGCTGTGATCGGGGGTCTTGCTGTGATCGGGGGTCATGCTGTGATCGGGGGGTCTTGCTGTGATCGGGGGTCTTGCTGTGATCGGGGGGTCTTGCTGTGATCGGGGGTCTTGCTGTGATCGGGGGGTTCTTGCTGTGATCGAGGCGTCTTGCTGCGATCGGGGGCTCTTGCTGTGATCGGGGGGTCTTGCTGTGATCGGGGGGTCTTGCTGTGATCAGGGGATCTTGCTGTGATCGGGTGACTTGCTGTGATCGGGTGGTCTTGCTGTGATCGGGGGGTCTTGCTGTGATCGGGGGGGTCTTGCTGTGATTGGAGGGGTCTTGCTGTTATCGGTGGGTCTTGCTGTGATCGGGGGGTCTTGCTGTGATCGGGGGGTCTTGCTGTGATCGGAGGACTTGCTGTGATCGGGGGAGTTTGCTGTGATCGGGGATCTTGCTGTGATCGGGGGAGTCTTGCTGTGATCGGGGGGTCTTGCTGTGATCGGGGGATCTTGCTCTGATCGGAGGTCTTGCTCTGATCGGGGGAGTTTGCTGTGATCGGGGATCTTGCTGTGATCGGGGGGTCTTGTTCTGATCGGGGGGTCTTGCTGTGATCGGGGGGTCTTGCTGTGGTCGGGGGGTCTTGCTGTGATCGGGGGGTCTTGCTGTGATCGGGGGGTCTTGCTGTGATCGGGGGTCATGCTCTGATCGGGGAGGTCTTGCTGTGATCGGGGGGTCTTGCTGTGATCGGGGGTCTTGCTGTGATCGGGGGAGTTTGCTGTGATCGGGGATCTTGCTGTGATCGGGGGGGTCTTGCTGTGATCGGGTTCTTGCTGTGATCGGGGGGTCTTGCTGTGATCGGAGGTCTTGCTGTGATCTGGGGGTCTTGCTGTGTTCGGGGGTCTTGCTGTGATCGGGGGTCTTGCTGTGATCAGGGGGTCTTGCTGTGATCGGAGATCCTGCTGTGATCAGGGGGTCTTGCTGTGATCGGGGGCTCTTGCTGTGATCGGGGGTCTTGCTGTGATCGGGGGTGTCTTGCTCTTATCAGGGTTTCTTGCTGTGATCGGGGGTCTTGCTGTGATCGGGGAGACTTGCTGTGATCGGGGGTCTTGCTGTGATCGGGGGGGTCTTGCTCTTATCAGGGTTTCTTGCTGTGATCGGGTGTCTTGCTGTGATTGGGGGGTCTTGCTGTGATCGGTGGGTCTTGCTGTGATCGGGGGGTCTTGCTGTGATCGGGGGGTCTTGCTGTGATCGGGGGGTCTTGCTGTGATCGGGGGGTCTTGCTGTGATCAGGGAGTCTTGCTGTGATCGGGGGTCTTGCTGTGATCGGGGGGTATTGCTGTGATCGGGGGGTCTTGCTGTGATCGGGGGGGTCTTGCTGTGATCGGAGGGCTCTTGCTGTGATCAGGGGGTCTTGCTGTGATCGGGCGTTCTTGCTGTGATCGGGGGGGTCTTGCTGTGATCGGTGGGTCTTGCTGTGATCGGGGGGTCTTGCTGTGATCGGGGGGTCTTCCTGTGATCAGGGGATCTTGCTGTGATCGGGGGTCTTGCTGTGATCGGGTGGTCTTGCTGTGATCGGGGGTCATGCTCTGATTGGGGGGGTCTTGCTGTGATCGGGGGGTCTTGCTGTGATCGGGGGTCTTGCTGTGATCGGGGGGTCTTGCTGTGATCGTGGGTCTTGCTGTGATCGGGGGGTTCTTGCTGTGATCGGGGCGTCTTGCTGCGATCGGGGGCTCTTGCTGTGATCGGGGGGTCTTGCTGTGATCGGGGGGTCTTGCTGTGATCAGGGGATCTTGCTGTGATCGGGGGTCTTGCTGTGATCGGGTGGTCTTGCTGTGATCGGGAGATCTTGCTGTGATCGGGGGGGTCTTGCTGTGATTGGAGGTGTCTTGCTGTTATCGGTGGGTCTTGCTGTGATCGGGGGGTCTTGCTGTGATCGGGGGGTCTTGCTGTGATCGGGGGTCTTGCTGTGATCGGGGGGTCTTGCTGTGATCGGGGGGTCTTGCTGTGATCGGGGGGTCTTGCTGTGATCGGGGGGTCTTGCTGTGATCGGGGTGGTCTTGCTGTGATCGGGGGGTCTTGCTGTGATCGGGGGCTATTGCTGTGATCGGGGGTCTTGCTGTGATCGGGGGGTCTTGCTGTGATCGGGGGGTCTTGCTGTGATCAGGGGGTCTTGCTGTCATCGGGGGTCTTGCTGTGATCGGGGTGTCTTGCTCTGATTGGGGTGGTCTTGCTGTGATCGGGGGTCTTGCTGTGATCGGGGGTCTTGCTGTGATCGGGGAGTCTTGCTGTGATCGGGGGTCTGGCTGTGATCGCGGGGTCTTGCAGTGATCTGGGGGTCTTGCTGTGATCGGGGGGTCTTGCTGCGATCGGGTGGTCTTGCTGTGATCGGGGGATCTTGCTGTGATCGGGGGGACTTGCTCTGATCGGGGGTCTTGCTGAGATCGGGGGGTCTTGCTGTGATCGGGGGATCTTGCGGTAATTGGGGGGTCTTGCGGTGATCGGGATGTCTTGTGGTGATTGGGGGGTCTTGCTGTGATCGGGGGGTCTTGCTGTGATTGGAGGGTCTTGCTGTGATCGGAGGGTCTTGCTGTGATCGGGGGGTCTTGCTGTGATCGGGGGACTTGCTCTGATCGGGGAGACTTGCTGTGATCGGTGGGACTTGCTGTGATAGGGGGTCTTGCTGTGATCGGGGGGGTCTTGCTGTGATCGGGGGGTCTTGCTGTGATCGGAGGTCCTGCTGTGATCGGGGGGACTTACCGTGATCGTAGAGTCTTCCTGTGATCGGGGGTCTTGCTGTGATCGGGGGGGTCTTGCTCTGATCGGGGGATCTTGCTGTGATCGGGGGGTCTTGCTGTGATCGGGGGGTCTTGCTGTGATCAGGGGGTCTTGCTGTGATCGGGGGTCTTGCTGTGATCTGGGGGTCTTGCTGTGATCGGGGGGTCTTGCTGTGATCAGTGGGTCTTGCTGTGATCGGGGGTCATGCTGTGATCGGGGGGTCTTGCTGTGATCGGGGGTCTTGCTGTGATCGGGGGTCATGCTGTGATCGGGGGATCTTGCTGTGATCGGGGGTCTTGCTGTGATCGGGGGGTCTTGCTGTGATCGGGGGTCTTGCTGTGATCGGGGGGTTCTTGCTGTGATCGGGGCGTCTTGCTGCGATCGGGGGCTCTTGCTGTGATCGGGGGGTCTTGCTGTGATCGGGGGTCTTGCTGTGATCAGGGGATCTTGCTGTGATCGGGGGTCTTGCTGTGATCGGGTGGTCTTGCTGTGATCGGGGGGTCTTGCTGTGATCGGGGGGGTCTTGCTGTGATTGGAGGGGTCTTGCTGTTATCGGTGGGTCTTGCTGTGATCGGGGGGTCTTGCTGTGATCGGGGGGTCTTGCTGTGATCGGAGGACTTGCTGTGATCGGGGGAGTTTGCTGTGATCGGGGATCTTGCTGTGATCGGGGGGGTCTTGCTGTGATCGGGGGGTCTTGCTGTGATCGGGAGATCTTGCTGTGATCGGGAAGTCTTGCTGTGATCGGGGGGTCTTGCTCTGATCGGAGGTCTTGCTCTGATCGGGGGAGTTTGCTGTGATCGGGGATCTTGCTGTGATCGGGGGGTCTTGTTCTGATCGGGGGGTCTTGCTGTGATCGGGGGGTCTTGCTGTGATCGGGGGGTCTTGCTCTGATCGGAGGTCTTGCTCTGATCGGGGGAGTTTGCTGTGATCGGGGATCTTGCTGTGATCGGGGGGTCTTGTTCTGATCGGGGGGTCTTGCTGTGATCGGGGGGTCTTGCTGTGGTCGGGGGGTCTTGCTGTGATCGGGGGGTCTTGCTGTGATCGGGGGGTCTTGCTGTGATCGGGGGTCTTGCTGTGATCAGGGGATCTTGCTGTGATCGGGGGTCTTGCTGTGATCGGGTGGTCTTGCTGTGATCGGGGGGTCTTGCTGTGATCGGGGGGGTCTTGCTGTGATTGGAGGGGTCTTGCTGTTATCGGTGGGTCTTGCTGTGATCGGGGGGTCTTGCTGTGATCGGGGGGTCTTGCTGTGATCGGAGGACTTGCTGTGATCGGGGGAGTTTGCTGTGATCGGGGATCTTGCTGTGATCGGGGGGGTCTTGCTGTGATCGGGGGGTCTTGCTGTGATCGGGAGATCTTGCTGTGATCGGGAAGTCTTGCTGTGATCGGGGGGTCTTGCTCTGATCGGAGGTCTTGCTCTGATCGGGGGAGTTTGCTGTGATCGGGGATCTTGCTGTGATCGGGGGGTCTTGTTCTGATCGGGGGGTCTTGCTGTGATCGGGGGGTCTTGCTGTGGTCGGGGGGTCTTGCTGTGATCGGGGGGTCTTGCTGTGATCGGGGGGTCTTGCTGTGATCGGGGGTCATGCTCTGATCGGGGAGGTCTTGCTGTGATCGGGGGGTCTTGCTGTGATCGGGGGTCTTGCTGTGATCGGGGGAGTTTGCTGTGATCGGGGATCTTGCTGTGATCGGGGGGGTCTTGCTGTGATCGGGTTCTTGCTGTGATCGGGGGGTCTTGCTGTGATCGGAGGTCTTGCTGTGATCTGGGGGTCTTGCTGTGTTCGGGGGTCTTGCTGTGATCGGGGGTCTTGCTGTGATCAGGGGGTCTTGCTGTGATCGGAGATCCTGCTGTGATCAGGGGGTCTTGCTGTGATCGGGGGCTCTTGCTGTGATCGGGGGTCTTGCTGTGATCGGGGGTGTCTTGCTCTTATCAGGGTTTCTTGCTGTGATCGGGGGTCTTGCTGTGATCGGGGAGACTTGCTGTGATCGGGGGTCTTGCTGTGATCGGGGGGGTCTTGCTCTTATCAGGGTTTCTTGCTGTGATCGGGGGTCTTGCTGTGATTGGGGGGTCTTGCTGTGATCGGTGGGTCTTGCTGTGATCGGGGGGTCTTGCTGTGATCGGGGGGTCTTGCTGTGATCGGGGGGTCTTGCTGTGATCGGGGTGTCTTGCTGTGATCAGGGAGTCTTGCTGTGATCGGGGGTCTTGCTGTGATCGGGGGGTATTGCTGTGATCGGGGGGTCTTGCTGTGATCGGGGGGGTCTTGCTGTGATCGGAGGGCTCTTGCTGTGATCAGGGGGTCTTGCTGTGATCGGGCGTTCTTGCTGTGATCGGGGGGGTCTTGCTGTGATCGGTGGGTCTTGCTGTGATCGGGGGGTCTTGCTGTGATCGGGGGGTCTTGCTGTGATTGGGGGGTCTTGCTGTGATCGGTGGGTCTTGCTGTGATCGGGGGGTCTTGCTGTGATCGGGGGGTCTTGCTGTGATCGGGGGTCTTGCTGTGATCGGGGGGTCTTGCTGTGATCGGGGTGGTCTTGCTGTGATCGGGGGGTCTTGCTGTGATCGGGAGGGTCTTGCTGTGATTGGGGTTCTTGCTGTGATCGGGGGGGTCTTGCTGTGATCGGGGGTCTTGCTGTGATCGGGGGGGTCTTGCTGTGATCGGGGCGTCTTGCTGTGATCGGGGGGTCTTGCTGTGATCAGGGGATCTTGCTGTGATCGGGGGTCTTGCTGTGATCGGGTGGTCTTGCTGTGATCGGGGCGTCTTGCTGTGATCGGGGGGTCTTGCTGTGATCAGGGGATCTTGCTGTGATCGGGGGTCTTGCTGTGATCGGGTGGTCTTGCTGTGATCGGGGGTCATGCTCTGATTGGGGGGTCTTGCTGTGATCGGGGGGTCTTGCTGTGATCGGGGGTCTTGCTGTGATCGGGGGGTCTTGCTGTGATCGTGGGTCTTGCTGTGATCGGGGGGTTGTTGCTGTGATCGGGGCGTCTTGCTGCGATCGGGGGCTCTTGCTGTGATCGGGGGGTCTTGCTGTGATCGGGGGGTCTTGCTGTGATCAGGGGATCTTGCTGTGATCGGGGGTCTTGCTGTGATCGGGTGGTCTTGCTGTGATCGGGGGGTCTTGCTGTGATCGGGGGGGTCTTGCTGTGATTGGAGGGGTCTTGCTGTTATCGGTGGGTCTTGCTGTGATCGGGGGGTCTTGCTGTGATCGGGGGGTCTTGCTGTGATCGGAGGACTTGCTGTGATCGGGGGAGTTTGCTGTGATCGGGGATCTTGCTGTGATCGGGGGGGTCTTGCTGTGATCGGGGGGTCTTGCTGTGATCGGGAGATCTTGCTGTGATCGGGAAGTCTTGCTGTGATCGGGGGATCTTGCTCTGATCGGAGGTCTTGCTCTGATCGGGGGAGTTTGCTGTGATCGGGGATCTTGCTGTGATCGGGGGGTCTTGTTCTGATCGGGGGGTCTTGCTGTGATCGGGGGGTCTTGCTGTGGTCGGGGGGTCTTGCTGTGATCGGGGGGTCTTGCTGTGATCGGGGGGTCTTGCTGTGATCGGGGGTCATGCTCTGATCGGGGAGGTCTTGCTGTGATCGGGGGGTCTTGCTGTGATCGGGGGTCTTGCTGTGATCGGGGGAGTTTGCTGTGATCGGGGATCTTGCTGTGATCGGGGGGGTCTTGCTGTGATCGGGTTCTTGCTGTGATTGGGGGGTCTTGCTGTGATCGGAGGTCTTGCTCTGATCTGGGGGTCTTGCTGTGTTCGGGGGTCTTGCTGTGATCGGGGGTCTTGCTGTGATCAGGGGGTCTTGCTGTGATCGGAGATCCTGCTGTGATCAGGGGGTCTTGCTGTGATCGGGGGCTCTTGCTGTGATCGGGGGTCTTGCTGTGATCGGGGGGTCTTGCTGTGATCGGAGGACTTGCTGTGATCGGGGGAGTTTGCTGTGATCGGGGATCTTGCTGTGATCGGGGGGGTCTTGCTGTGATCGGGGGTCTTGCTGTGATCGGGGGGTCTTGCTGTGATCGGGAGATCTTGCTGTGATCGGGAAGTCTTGCTGTGATCGGGGGGTCTTGCTCTGATCGGAGGTCTTGCTGTGATCGGGGAAGTTTGCTGTGATCGGGGATCTTGCTGTGATCGGGGGGTCTTGTTCTGATCGGGGGGTCTTGCTGTGATCGGGGGGTCTTGCTGTGGTCGGGGGGTCTTGCTGTGATCGGGGGGTCTTGCTGTGATCGGGGGGTCTTGCTGTGATCGGGGGTCATGCTCTGATTGGGGGGGTCTTGCTGTGATTGGGGGGTCTTGCTGTGATCGGGGGTCTTGCTGTGATCGGGGGACTTTGCTGTGATCGGGGATCTTGCTGTGATCGGGGGGGTCTTGCTTTGATCGGGTTCTTGCTGTGATCGGGGGGTCTTACTGTGATCGGAGGTCTTGCTGTGATCTGGGGGTCTTGCTGTGTTCGGGGGTCTTGCTGTGATCGGGGGTCTTGCTGTGATCGGGGGGTCTTGCTGTGATCGGAGGTCCTGCTGTGATCGGGGGATCTTGCTGTGATCGGGGGCTCTTGCTGTGATCGGGGGTCTTGCTGTGATCGGGGGTGTCTTGCTCTTATCAGGGTTTCTTGCTGTGATCGGGGGTCTTGCTGTGATCGGGGAGACTTGCTGTGATCGGGGGTCTTGCTGTGATCGGGGGGGTCTTGCTCTTATCAGGGTTTCTTGCTGTGATCGGGGGTCTTGCTGTGATTGGGGGGTCTTGCTGTGATCGGGGGGTCTTGCTGTGATCGGGGGGTCTTGCTGTGATCGGGGGGTCTTGCTGTGATCGGGGGGTCTTGCTGTGATCGGGGGGTCTTGCTGTGATCAGGGAGTCTTGCTGTGATCGGGGGTCTTGCTGTGATCGGGGGGTATTGCTGTGATCGGGGGGTCTTGCTGTGATCGGGGGGGTCTTGCTGTGATCGGAGGGCTCTTGCTGTGATCAGGGGGTCTTGCTGTGATCGGGCGTTCTTGCTGTGATCGGGGGGGTCTTGCTGTGATCGGTGGGTCTTGCTGTGATCGGGGGGTCTTGCTGTGATCGGGGGGTCTTGCTGTGATCGGGGGTCTTGCTGTGATCGGGGGGTCTTGCTGTGATCGGGGTGGTCTTGCTGTGATCGGGGGGTCTTGCTGTGATCGGGAGGGTCTTGCTGTGATTGGGGTTCTTGCTGTGATCGGGGGGGTCTTGCTGTGATCGGGGGTCTTGCTGTGATCGGGGGGGTCTTGCTGTGATCGGGGCGTCTTGCTGTGATCGGGGGGTCTTGCTGTGATCAGGGGATCTTGCTGTGATCGGGGGTCTTGCTGTGATCGGGTGGTCTTGCTGTAATCGGGGGGTCTTGCTGTGATCGGGGGGGTCTTGCTGTGATTGGAGGGGTCTTGCTGTGATCGGGGGAGTTTGCTGTGATCGGGGATCTTCCTGTGATCGGGGGGGTCTTGCTGTGATCGGGGGTCTTGCTGTGATCGGGGGGTCTTGCTGTGATCGGGAGATCTTGCTGTGATCGGGAAGTCTTGCTGTGATCGGGGGGTCTTGCTCTGATCGGAGGTCTTGCTGTGATCGGGGAAGTTTGCTGTGATCGGGGATCTTGCTGTGATCGGGGGGTCTTGTTCTGATCGGGGGGTCTTGCTGTGATCGGGGGGTCTTGCTGTGGTCGGGGGGTCTTGCTGTGATTGGGGGGTCTTGCTGTGATCGGGGGGTCTTGCTGTGATCGGGGGTCATGCTCTGATTGGGGGGGTCTTGCTGTGATCGGGGGGTCTTGCTGTGATCGGGGGTCTTGCTGTGATCGGGGGAGTTTGCTGTGATCGGGGATCTTGCTGTGATCGGGGGGGTCTTGCTGTGATCGGGTTCTTGCTGTGATCGGGGGGTCTTACTGTGATCGGAGGTCTTGCTGTGATCTGGGGGTCTTGCTGTGTTCGGGGGTCTTGCTGTGATCGGGGGTCTTGCTGTGATCGGGGGGTCTTGCTGTGATCGGAGGTCCTGCTGTGATCGGGGGATCTTGCTGTGATCGGGGGCTCTTGCTGTGATCGGGGGTCTTGCTGTGATCGGGGGGGTCTTGCTCTTATCAGGGTTTCTTGCTGTGATCGGGGGTCTTGCTGTGATCGGGGAGACTTGCTGTGATCGGGGGTCTTGCTGTGATCGGGGGGGTCTTGCTCTTATCAGGGTTTCTTGCTGTGATCGGGGGTCTTGCTCTGATTGGGGGGTCTTGCTGTGATCGGTGGGTCTTGCTGTGATCGGGGGGTCTTGCTGTGATCGGGGGGTCTTGCTGTGATCGGGGGGTCTTGCTGTGATCGGGGGGTCTTGCTGTGATCAGGGAGTCTTGCTGTGATCGGGGGTCTTGCTGTGATCGGGGGCTATTGCTGTGATCGGGGGGTCTTGCTGTGATCGGGGGGGTCTTGCTGTGATCGGAGGGTTCTTGCTGTGATCAGGGGGCCTTGCTGTGATCGGGCGTTCTTGCTGTGATCGGGGGGATCTTGCTGTGATCGGTGGGTCTTGCTGTGATCGGGGGGTCTTGCTGTGATCGGGGGGTCTTGCTGTGATCGGGGGTCTTGCTGTGATCGGGGGGTCTTGCTGTGATCGGGGTGGTCTTGCTGTGATCGGGGGGTCTTGCTGTGATCGGGAGGGTCTTGCTGTGATTGGGGTTCTTGCTGTGATCGGGGGGGTCTTGCTGTGATCGGGGGGTCTTGCTGTGATTGGGGGGTCTTGCTGTGATCGGTGGGGTCTTGCTGTGATCGGGGGGTCTTGCTGTGATCGATGGGTCTTGCTTTGATCGGGGGGTCTTGCTGTGATCGGGGGGTCTTGCTGTGATCGGGGGTCTTGCTGTGATCGGGGGGTCTTGCTGTGATCGGGGGTCTTGCTGTGATCGGGGGTCTTGCTGTGATCGGGGAGTCTTGCTGTGATCGGGGGTCTGGCTGTGATCGGGTGGTCTTGCTGTGATCGGGGGGTCCTGCTGTGATCGGGGGGTCTTGCTGTGATCGGGGGGTCTTGCTGTGATCGGGGGGTCTTGCTGTGATCGGGGGGTCTTGCTGTGATCGGGAGTTCTTGCTGTGATCGGGGGTTCTTGCTGTGATCGGGGCATCTTGCTGTGATCAGGGGGCCTTGCTGTGATCTGGGGGTCTTGCTGTGATCGGGGAGTCTTGCTGTGATCGGGGGTCTGGCTGTGATCGCGGGGTCTTGCAGTGATCTGGGGGTCTTGCTGTGATCGGGGGGTCTTGCTGCGATCGGGTGGTCTTGCTGTGATCGGGGGATCTTGCTGTGATCGGGGGGACTTGCTCTGATCGGGGGTCTTGCTGAGATCGGGGGGTCTTGCTGTGATCGGGGGATCTTGCGGTGATTGGGGGGTCTTGCGGTGATCGGGATGTCTTGTGGTGATTGGGGGGTCTTGCTGTGATCGGGGGATCTTGCTGTGATCGGGGGGTCTTGCTGTGATTGGAGGGTCTTGCTGTGATCGGAGGGTCTTGCTGTGATCGGGGGGTCTTGCTGTGATCGGGGGACTTGCTCTGATCGGGGAGACTTGCTGTGATCGGTGGGACTTGCTGTGATAGGGGGTCTTGCTGTGATCGGGGGGGTCTTGCTGTGATCGGGGGTGTCTTGCTGTGATCGGGGTGGTCTTGCTATGATCGGGGGGTCTTGCTGTGATCGGGGGGTCTTGCTGTGATCGGGGTGGTCTTGCTCTGATCGGGGGTCTTGCTGTGATCGGGGGGGTCTTGCTGTGATCGGGGGGTCTTGCTCTGATCGGTGGTCTTGCTGTGATTGGGGGGTTTTACCGTGATCGTAGAGTCTTCCTGTGATCGGGGGTCTTGCTGTGATCGGGGGGGTCTTGCTGTGATCAGGGGGTCTTGCTGTGATCGGGGGGTCTTGTTCTGATCGGGGGGTCTTGCTGTGATCGGGGGGTCTTGCTGTGGTCGGGGGGTCTTGCTGTGATCGGGGGGTCTTGCTGTGATCGGGGGGTCTTGCTGTGATCGAGGGTCATGCTCTGATCGGGGGGGTCTTGCTGTGATCGGGGGGCCTTGCTGTGATCGGGGGTCTTGCTGTGATCGGGGGAGTTTGCTGTGATCGGGGATCTTGCTGTGATCGGGGGGGTCTTGCTGTGATCGGGTTCTTGCTGTGATCGGGGGGTCTTGCTGTGAGCGGAGGTCTTGCTGTGATCTGGGGGTCTTGCTGTGTTCGGGGGTCTTGCTGTGATCGGGGGTCTTGCTGTGATCGGGGGGTCTTGCTGTGATCGGAGGTCCTGCTGTGATCGGGGGGTTTTGCTGTGATCGGGGGCTCTTGCTGTGATCGGGGGTCTTGCTGTGATCGGGGGGGTCTTGCTCTTATCAGGGTTTCTTGCTGTGATCGAGGGTCTTGCTGTGATCGGGGAGACTTGCTGTGATCGGGGGTCTTGCTGTGATCGGGGGGGTCTTGCTCTTATCAGGGTTTCTTGCTGTGATCGGGGGTCTTGCTGTGATTGGGGGGTCTTGCTGTGATCGGTGGGTCTTGCTGTGATCGGGGGGTCTTGCTGTGATCGGAGGGCTCTTGCTGTGATCAGGGGGTCTTGCTGTGATCGGGCGTTCTTGCTGTGATCGGGGGGGTCTTGCTGTGATCGGTGGGTCTTGCTGTGATCGGGGGGTCTTGCTGTGATCGGGGGGTCTTGCTGTGATCGGGGGTCTTGCTGTGATCGGGGGGTCTTGCTGTGATCGGGGTGGTCTTGCTGTGATCGGGGGGTCTTGCTGTGATTGGGAGGGTCTTGCTGTGATTGGGGTTCTTGCTGTGATCGGGGGGGTCTTGCTGTGATCGGGGTGTCTTGCTGTGATTGGGGGGTCTTGCTGTGATCGGTGGGGTCTTGCTGTGATCGGGGGGTCTTGCTGTGATCGATGGGTCTTGCTTTGATCGGGGGGTCTTGCTGTGATCGGGGGGTCTTGCTGTGATCGGGGGTCTTGCTGTGATCGGGGGGTCTTGCTGTGATCGGGGGGTCTTGCTGTGATCGGGGGGTCTTGCTGTCATCGGGGGTCTTGCTGTGATCGGGGGGTCTTGCTCTGATTGGGGTGGTCTTGCTGTGATCGGGGGTCTTGCTGTGATCGGGGGTCTTGCTGTGATCGGGGAGTCTTGCTGTGATCGGGGGTCTGGCTGTGATCGGGGGGTCTTGCTGTGATCGGGGGGTCCTGCTGTGATCGGGGGGTCCTGCTGTGATCGGGGGGTCTTGCTGTGATCGGGGGGTCTTGCTGTGATCGGGGGGTCTTGCTGTGATCGGGGGGTCTTGCTGTGATCGGGAGTTCTTGCTGTGATCGGGGGGTCTTGCTGTGATCGGGGCGTCTTGCTGTGATCAGGGGGCCTTGCTGTGATCTGGGGGTCTTGCTGTGATCGTGGAGTCTTGCTGTGATCGGGGGTCTGGCTGTGATCGCGGGGTCTTGCAGTGATCTGGGGGTCTTGCTGTGATCGGGGGTCTTGCTGTGATTGGGGGATCTTGCTGTGATCGGTGGGTCTTGCTGTGATCGGGGGGTCTTGCTGTCATCGGGGGGTCTTGCTGTGATCGGGGGTCTTGCTGTGATCGGGGGTATTGCTGTGATCGGGGGGTCTTGCTGTGATCGGGGGGGTCTTGCTGTGATCGGACGGCTCTTGCTGTGATCAGGGGGTCTTGCTGTGATCGGGCATTCTTGCTGTGATCGGGGGGGTCTTGCTGTGATCGGTGGGTCTTGCTGTGATCGGGGGGTCTTGCTGTGATCGGGGGGTCTTGCTGTGATCGGGGGTCTTGCTGTGATCGGTGGGTCTTGCTGTGATCGGGGTGGTCTTGCTGTGATCGGGGGGTCTTGCTGTGATCGGGAGGGTCTTGCTGTGATTGGGGTTCTTGCTGTGATCGGGGGGGTCTTGCTGTGATCGGGGGGTCTTGCTGTGATTGGGGGGTCTTGCTGTGATCGGTGGGGTCTTGCTGTGATCGGGGGGTCTTGCTGTGATCGGGGAGTCTTGCTGTGATCGGGGGTCTGGCTGTGATCGGGGGGTCTTGCTGTGATCGGGGGGTCCTGCTGTGATCGGGGGGTCCTGCTGTGATCGGGGGGTCTTGCTGTGATCGGGGGGTCTTGCTGTGATCGGGGGGTCTTGCTGTGATCGGGGGGTCTTGCTGTGATCGGGAGTTCTTGCTGTGATCGTGGGGTCTTGCTGTGATCGGGGCGTCTTGCTGTGATCAGGGGGCCTTGCTGTGATCTGGGGGTCTTGCTGTGATCGGGGAGTCTTGCTGTGATCGGGGGTCTGGCTGTGATCGCGGGGTCTTGCAGTGATCTGGGGGTCTTGCTGTGATCGGGGGGTCTTGCTGCGATCGGGGGGTCTTGCTGCGATCGGGTGGTCTTGCTGTGATCGGGGGATCTTGCTGTGATCGGGGGGACTTGCTCTGTTCGGGGGTCTTGCTGAGATCGGGGGGTCTTGCTGTGATCGGGGGATCTTGCGGTAATTGGGGGGTCTTGCGGTGATCGGGATGTCTTGTGGTGATTGGGGGGTCTTGCTGTGATCGGGGGATCTTGCTGTGATCGGGGGGTCTTGCTGTGATTGGAGGGTCTTGCTGTGATCGGAGGGTCTTGCTGTGATCGGGGGGTCTTGCTGTGATCGGGGGACTTGCTCTGATCGGGGAGACTTGCTGTGATCGGTGGGACTTGCTGTGATAGGGGGTCTTGCTGTGATCGGGGGGGTCTTGCTGTGATCGGGGGGTCTTGCTGTGATCGGAGGTCCTGCTGTGATCGGGGGGACTGACCGTGATCGTAGAGTCTTCCTGTGATCGGGGGTCTTGCTGTGATCGGGGGGGTCCTGCTCTGATCGGGGGATCTTGCTGTGATCGGGGGGTCTTGCTGTGATCGGGGGGTCTTGCTGTGATCCGGGGGTCTTGCTGTGATCAGGGGGTCTTGCTGTGATCGGGGGTCTTGCTGTGATCGGGGGGTCTTGCTGTGATCGGGGGGTCTTGCTGTGATCAGTGGGTCTTGCTGTGATCGGGGGTCATGCTGTGATCGGGGGGTCTTGCTGTGATCGGGGGTCTTGCTGTGATCGGGGGTCATGCTGTGATCGGGGGGTCTTGCTGTGATCGGGGGTCTTGCTGTGATCGGGGGGTCTTGCTGTGATCGGGGGTCTTGCTGTGATCGGGGGGGTCTTGCTGTGATCGGGGCGTCTTGCTGCGATCGGGGGCTCTTGCTGTGATCGGGGGGTCTTGCTGTGATCGGGGGGTCTTGCTGTGATCGGGGGGTCTTGCTGTGATCGGGGGTCTTGCTGTGATCGGGGGGTCTTGCTGTGATCGGGGGTCTTGCTGTGATCGGGGGGGTCTTGCTGTGATCGGGGCGTCTTGCTGCGATCGGGGGCTCTTGCTGTGATCGGGGGGTCTTGCTGTGATCGGGGGGTCTTGCTGTGATCAGGGGATCTTGCTGTGATCGGGGGTCTTGCTGTGATCGGGTGGTCTTGCTGTGATCGGGGGGTCTTGCTGTGATCGGGGGGGTCTTGCTGTGATTGGAGGGGTCTTGCTGTTATCGGTGGGTCTTGCTGTGATCGGGGGGTCTTGCTGTGATCGGGGGGTCTTGCTGTGATCGGAGGACTTGCTGTGATCGGGGGCGTTTGCTGTGATCGGGGATCTTGCTGTGATCGGGGGGGTCTTGCTGTGATCAGGGGTCTTGCTGTGATCGGGGGGGTCTTGCTGTGATCGGGAGATCTTGCTGTGATCGGGAAGTCTTGCTGTGATCGGGTGGTCTTGCTCTGATCAGAGGTCTTGCTGTGATCGGGGGAGTTTGCTGTGATCGGGGATCTTGCTGTGATCGGGGGGTCTTGTTCTGATCGGGGGGTCTTGCTGTGATCGGGGGGTCTTGCTGTGGTCGGGGGGTCTTGCTGTGATCGGGGGGTCTTGCTGTGATCGGGGGGTCTTGCTGTGATCGGGGGTCATGCTCTGATCGGGGGTGTCTTGCTGTGATCGGGGGGTCTTGCTGTGATCGGGGATCTTGCTGTGATCGGGGGAGTTTGCTGTGATCGGGGATCTTGCTGTGATCGGGGGGGTCTTGCTGTGATCGGGTTCTTGCTGTGATCGGGGGGTCTTGCTGTGATCGGGGGGTCTTGCTGTGATCGGGGCATCTTGCTGTGATCAGGGGGCCTTGCTGTGATCTGGGGGTCTTGCTGTGATCGGGGAGTCTTGCTGTGATCGGGGGTCTGGCTGTCATCGCGGGTTCTTGCAGTGATCGGGGGGTCTTGCTGTGATCGGGGGGTCTTGCTGCGATCGGGTGGTCTTGCTGTGATCGGGGGATCTTGCTGTGATCGGGGGGTCTTGCTGTGATCGGGGGGTCTTGCTGTGATCGGGAGTTCTTGCTGTGATCGGGGGTTCTTGCTGTGATCGGGGCGTCTTGCTGTGATCAGGGGGCCTTGCTGTGATCTGGGGGTCTTGCTGTGATCGGGGAGTCTTGCTGTGATCTGGGGGTCTTGCTGTGATCGGGGGATCTTGCTGTGATCGGGGGGACTTGCTCTGATCGGGGGTCTTGCTGAGATCGGGGGGTCTTGCTGTGATCGGGGGATCTTGCGGTGATTGGGGGGTCTTGCGGTGATCGGGATGTCTTGTGGTGATTGGGGGGTCTTGCTGTGATCGGGGGATCTTGCTGTGATCGGGGGGTCTTGCTGTGATTGGAGGGTCTTGCTGTGATCGGAGGGTCTTGCTGTGATCGGGGGGTCTTGCTGTGATCGGGGGACTTGCTCTGATCGGGGAGACTTGCTGTGATCGGTGGGACTTGCTGTGATAGGGGGTCTTGCTGTGATCGGGGGGGTCTTGCTGTGATCGGGGGGTCTTGCTGTGATCGGAGGTCCTGCTGTGATCGGGGGGACTTACCGTGATCGTAGAGTCTTCCTGTGATCGGGGGTCTTGCTGTGATCGGGGGGGTCTTGCTCTGATCGGGGAATCTTGCTGTGATCTGGGGGTCTTGCTGTGATCGGGGGGTCTTGCTGTGATCAGGGGGTCTTGCTGTGATCGGGGGTCTTGCTGTGATCGGGGGGTCTTGCTGTGATCGGGGGGTCTTGCTGTGATCAGTGGGTCTTGCTGTGATCGGAGGGGTCTTGCTGTGATCGGGGGTTCTTGCTGTGATCGGTGGGTCTTGCTGTGATCGCGGGGTCTTGCTGTGATCGGGGGTCATGATGTGATCGGGGGGGTCTTGCTGTGATCGGGGGGTCTTGCTGTGATCGGGGGTCTTGCGGTGATCGGGGGGGTCTTGCTGTGATCGGGGGTCTTGCTGTGATCGGGGGGTCTTGCTGTGATCGGGGGATCTTGCTGCGATCGTGGGGTCTTGCTGTGATCGGGGGGTCTTGCTGTGATCGGAGGTCTTGCTGTGATCGGGGGGTCTTGCTGTGATCGGTGGTCTTGCTGTGATCGGTGGGTCTTGCTGTGATCGGGGGTCTTGCTGTGATCGGGGGGGTCTTGCTGTGATCGGGGCGTCTTGCTGCGATCGGGGGCTCTTGCTGTGATCGGGGGGTCTTGCTGTGATCGGGGGGTCTTGCTGTGATCGGGGCGTCTTGCTGTGATCAGGGGATCTTGCTGTGATCGGGGGTCTTGCTGTGATCGGGTGGTCTTGCTGTGATCGGGGGGTCTTGCTGTGATCGGGGGGGTCTTGCAGTGATTGGAGGGGTCTTGCTGTGATTGGGGAGTCTTGCTGTGATCGGGGGGTCTTGCTGTGATCGGGGGGGTCTTGCTGTTATCGGTGGGTCTTGCTGTGATCGGGGGGTCTTGCTGTGATCGGGGGGTCTTGCTGTGATCGGGGGTCTTGCTGTGATCGGGGGTGTCTTGCTGTGATCGGGGTGGTCTTGCTATGATCGGGGGGTCTTGCTGTGATCGGGGGGTCTTGCTGTGATCGGGGTGGTCTTGCTCTGATCGGGGGTCTTGCTGTGATCGGGGGGGTCTTGCTGTGATCGGGGGGTCTTGCTCTGATCGGTGGTCTTGCTGTGATTGGGGGGTCTTACCGTGATCATAGAGTCTTCCTGTGATCGGGGGTCTTGCTGTGATCGGGGGGGTCTTGCTGTGATCAGGGGGTCTTGCTGTGATCGGGGGCTCTTGTTCTGATCGGGGGGTCTTGCTGTGATCGGGGGGTCTTGCTGTGGTCGGAGGTCTTGCTGTGATCGGGGGAGTTTGCTGTGATCGGGGATCTTGCTCTGATCGGGGGGGTCTTGCTGTGATCGGGTTCTTGCTGTGATCGGGGGGTCTTGCTGTGATCGGAGGTCTTGCTGTGATCTGGGGGTCTTGCTGTGTTTGGGGGTCTTGCTGTGATCGGGGGTCTTGCTGTGATCGGGGGGTCTTGCTGTGATCGGAGGTCCTGCTGTGATCGGGGGGTTTTGCTGTGATCGGGGGCTCTTGCTGTGATCGGGGGTCTTGCTGTGATCGGGGAGGCCTTGCTCTTATCAGGGTTTCTTGCTGTGATCGAGGGTCTTGCTGTGATCGGGGAGACTTGCTGTGATCGGGGGTCTTGCTGTGATCGGGGGGGTCTTGCTCTTATCAGGGTTTCTTGCTGTGATCGGGGGTCTTGCTGTGATCGGGGGGGTCTTGCTGTGATCGGGGCGTCTTGCTGCGATCGGGGGCTCTTGCTGTGATCGGGGGGTCTTGCTGTGATCGGGGGGTCTTGCTGTGATCGGGGGGTCTTGCTGTGATCGGGGGTCTTGCTGTGATCGGGGGGTCTTGCTGTGATCGGGGGTCTTGCTGTGATCGGGGGGGTCTTGCTGTGATCGGGGCGTCTTGCTGCGATCGGGGGCTCTTGCTGTGATCGGGGGGTCTTGCTGTGATCGGGGGGTCTTGCTGTGATCAGGGGATCTTGCTGTGATCGGGGGTCTTGCTGTGATCGGGTGGTCTTGCTGTGATCGGGGGGTCTTGCTGTGATCGGGGGGGTCTTGCTGTGATTGGAGGGGTCTTGCTGTTATCGGTGGGTCTTGCTGTGATCGGGGGGTCTTGCTGTGATCGGGGGGTCTTGCTGTGATCGGAGGACTTGCTGTGATCGGGGGCGTTTGCTGTGATCGGGGATCTTGCTGTGATCGGGGGGGTCTTGCTGTGATCAGGGGTCTTGCTGTGATCGGGGGGGTCTTGCTGTGATCGGGAGATCTTGCTGTGATCGGGAAGTCTTGCTGTGATCGGGTGGTCTTGCTCTGATCAGAGGTCTTGCTGTGATCGGGGGAGTTTGCTGTGATCGGGGATCTTGCTGTGATCGGGGGGTCTTGTTCTGATCGGGGGGTCTTGCTGTGATCGGGGGGTCTTGCTGTGGTCGGGGGGTCTTGCTGTGATCGGGGGGTCTTGCTGTGATCGGGGGGTCTTGCTGTGATCGGGGGTCATGCTCTGATCGGGGGTGTCTTGCTGTGATCGGGGGGTCTTGCTGTGATCGGGGATCTTGCTGTGATCGGGGGAGTTTGCTGTGATCGGGGATCTTGCTGTGATCGGGGGGGTCTTGCTGTGATCGGGTTCTTGCTGTGATCGGGGGGTCTTGCTGTGATCGGGGGGTCTTGCTGTGATCGGGGCATCTTGCTGTGATCAGGGGGCCTTGCTGTGATCTGGGGGTCTTGCTGTGATCGGGGAGTCTTGCTGTGATCGGGGGTCTGGCTGTCATCGCGGGTTCTTGCAGTGATCGGGGGGTCTTGCTGTGATCGGGGGGTCTTGCTGCGATCGGGTGGTCTTGCTGTGATCGGGGGATCTTGCTGTGATCGGGGGGTCTTGCTGTGATCGGGGGGTCTTGCTGTGATCGGGAGTTCTTGCTGTGATCGGGGGTTCTTGCTGTGATCGGGGCGTCTTGCTGTGATCAGGGGGCCTTGCTGTGATCTGGGGGTCTTGCTGTGATCGGGGAGTCTTGCTGTGATCTGGGGGTCTTGCTGTGATCGGGGGATCTTGCTGTGATCGGGGGGACTTGCTCTGATCGGGGGTCTTGCTGAGATCGGGGGGTCTTGCTGTGATCGGGGGATCTTGCGGTGATTGGGGGGTCTTGCGGTGATCGGGATGTCTTGTGGTGATTGGGGGGTCTTGCTGTGATCGGGGGATCTTGCTGTGATCGGGGGGTCTTGCTGTGATTGGAGGGTCTTGCTGTGATCGGAGGGTCTTGCTGTGATCGGGGGGTCTTGCTGTGATCGGGGGACTTGCTCTGATCGGGGAGACTTGCTGTGATCGGTGGGACTTGCTGTGATAGGGGGTCTTGCTGTGATCGGGGGGGTCTTGCTGTGATCGGGGGGTCTTGCTGTGATCGGAGGTCCTGCTGTGATCGGGGGGACTTACCGTGATCGTAGAGTCTTCCTGTGATCGGGGGTCTTGCTGTGATCGGGGGGGTCTTGCTCTGATCGGGGAATCTTGCTGTGATCTGGGGGTCTTGCTGTGATCGGGGGGTCTTGCTGTGATCAGGGGGTCTTGCTGTGATCGGGGGTCTTGCTGTGATCGGGGGGTCTTGCTGTGATCGGGGGGTCTTGCTGTGATCAGTGGGTCTTGCTGTGATCGGAGGGGTCTTGCTGTGATCGGGGGTTCTTGCTGTGATCGGTGGGTCTTGCTGTGATCGCGGGGTCTTGCTGTGATCGGGGGTCATGATGTGATCGGGGGGGTCTTGCTGTGATCGGGGGGTCTTGCTGTGATCGGGGGTCTTGCGGTGATCGGGGGGGTCTTGCTGTGATCGGGGGTCTTGCTGTGATCGGGGGGTCTTGCTGTGATCGGGGGATCTTGCTGCGATCGTGGGGTCTTGCTGTGATCGGGGGGTCTTGCTGTGATCGGAGGTCTTGCTGTGATCGGGGGGTCTTGCTGTGATCGGTGGTCTTGCTGTGATCGGTGGGTCTTGCTGTGATCGGGGGTCTTGCTGTGATCGGGGGGGTCTTGCTGTGATCGGGGCGTCTTGCTGCGATCGGGGGCTCTTGCTGTGATCGGGGGGTCTTGCTGTGATCGGGGGGTCTTGCTGTGATCGGGGCGTCTTGCTGTGATCAGGGGATCTTGCTGTGATCGGGGGTCTTGCTGTGATCGGGTGGTCTTGCTGTGATCGGGGGGTCTTGCTGTGATCGGGGGGGTCTTGCAGTGATTGGAGGGGTCTTGCTGTGATTGGGGAGTCTTGCTGTGATCGGGGGGTCTTGCTGTGATCGGGGGGGTCTTGCTGTTATCGGTGGGTCTTGCTGTGATCGGGGGGTCTTGCTGTGATCGGGGGGTCTTGCTGTGATCGGGGGTCTTGCTGTGATCGGGGGTGTCTTGCTGTGATCGGGGTGGTCTTGCTATGATCGGGGGGTCTTGCTGTGATCGGGGGGTCTTGCTGTGATCGGGGTGGTCTTGCTCTGATCGGGGGTCTTGCTGTGATCGGGGGGGTCTTGCTGTGATCGGGGGGTCTTGCTCTGATCGGTGGTCTTGCTGTGATTGGGGGGTCTTACCGTGATCATAGAGTCTTCCTGTGATCGGGGGTCTTGCTGTGATCGGGGGGGTCTTGCTGTGATCAGGGGGTCTTGCTGTGATCGGGGGCTCTTGTTCTGATCGGGGGGTCTTGCTGTGATCGGGGGGTCTTGCTGTGGTCGGAGGTCTTGCTGTGATCGGGGGAGTTTGCTGTGATCGGGGATCTTGCTCTGATCGGGGGGGTCTTGCTGTGATCGGGTTCTTGCTGTGATCGGGGGGTCTTGCTGTGATCGGAGGTCTTGCTGTGATCTGGGGGTCTTGCTGTGTTTGGGGGTCTTGCTGTGATCGGGGGTCTTGCTGTGATCGGGGGGTCTTGCTGTGATCGGAGGTCCTGCTGTGATCGGGGGGTTTTGCTGTGATCGGGGGCTCTTGCTGTGATCGGGGGTCTTGCTGTGATCGGGGAGGCCTTGCTCTTATCAGGGTTTCTTGCTGTGATCGAGGGTCTTGCTGTGATCGGGGAGACTTGCTGTGATCGGGGGTCTTGCTGTGATCGGGGGGGTCTTGCTCTTATCAGGGTTTCTTGCTGTGATCGGGGGTCTTGCTGTGATTGGGGGGTCTTGCTGTGATCGGTGGGTCTTGCTGTGATCGGGGGGTCTTGCTGTCATCGGGGGGTCTTGCTGTGATCGGGGGTCTTGCTGTGATCGGGGGGTATTGCTGTGATCGGGGGGTCTTGCTGTGATCGGGGGGGTCTTGCTGTGATCGGAGGGCTCTTGCTGTGATCAGGGGGTCTTGCTGTGATCGGGCGTTCTTGCTGTGATCGGGGGGGTCTTGCTGTGATCGGTGGGTCTTGCTGTGATCGGGGGGTCTTGCTGTGATCGGGGGGTCTTGCTGTGATCGGGGGTCTTGCTGTGATCGGGGGGTCTTGCTGTGATCGGGGTGGTCTTGCTGCGATCGGGGGGTCTTGCTGTGATTGGGAGGGTCTTGCTGTGATTGGGGTTCTTGCTGTGATCGAGGGGGTCTTGCTGTGATCGGGGGGTCTTGCTGTGATTGGGGGTTCTTGCTGTGATCGGTGGGGTCTTGCTGTGATCGGGGGGTCTTGCTGTGATCGATGGGTCTTGCTTTGATCGGGGGGTCTTGCTGTGATCGGGGGGTCTTGCTGTGATCGGGGGGTCTTGCTGTGATCGGGGGGTCTTGCTGTGATCGGGGGGTCTTGCTGTCATCGGGGGTCTTGCTGTGATCGGGGGGTCTTGCTCTGATTGGGGTGGTCTTGCTGTGATCGGGGGTCTTGCTGTGATCGGGGGTCTTGCTGTGATCGGGGAGTCTTGCTGTGATCGGGGGTCTGGCTGTGATCGGGGGGTCTTGCTGTGATCCGGGGGTCCTGCTGTGATCGGGGGGTCCTGCTGTGATCGGGGGGTCTTGCTGTGATCGGGGGGTCTTGCTGTGATCGGGGGGTCTTGCTGTGATCGGGAGTTCTTGCTGTGATCGGTGGGTCTTGCTGTGATCGGGGCGTCTTGCTGTGATCAGGGGGCCTTGCTGTGATCTGGGGGTCTTGCTGTGATCGGGGAGTCTTGCTGTGATCGGGGGTCTGGCTGTGATCGCGGGGTCTTGCAGTGATCTGGGGGTCTTGCTGTGATCGGGGGTCTTGCTGTGATTGGGGGGTCTTGCTGTGATCGGTGGGTCTTGCTGTGATCGGGGGGTCTTGCTGTCATCGGGGGGTCTTGCTGTGATCGGGGGTCTTGCTGTGATCGGGGGGTATTGCTGTGATCGGGGGGTCTTGCTGTGATCGGGGGGGTCTTGCTGTGATCGGAGGGCTCTTGCTGTGATCAGGGGGTCTTGCTGTGATCGGGGGGTCTTGCTGTGATCGGGGTGGTCTTGCTGTGATCGGGGGGTCTTGCTGTGATCGGGAGGGTCTTGCTGTGATTGGGGTTCTTGCTGTGATCGGGGGGGTCTTGCTGTGATCGGGGGGTCTTGCTGTGATTGGGGGGTCTTGCTGTGATCGGTGGGGTCTTGCTGTGATCGGGGGGTCTTGCTGTGATCGGGGAGTCTTGCTGTGATCGGGGGTCTGGCTGTGATCGGGGGGTCTTGCTGTGATCGGGGGGTCCTGCTGTGATCGGGGGGTCCTGCTGTGATCGGGGGGTCTTGCTGTGATCGGGGGGTCTTGCTGTGATCGGGGGGTCTTGCTGTGATCGGCGGGTCTTGCTGTGATCGGGAGTTCTTGCTGTGATCGGGGGGTCTTGCTGTGATCGGGGCGTCTTGCTGTGATCAGGGGGCCTTGCTGTGATCTGGGGGTCTTGCTGTGATCGGGGGGTCTTGCTGTGATCGGGGGTCTGGCTGTGATCGCGGGGTCTTGCAGTGATCTGGGGGTCTTGCTGTGATCGGGGAGTCTTGCTGCGATCGGGGGGTCTTGCTGCGATCGGGTGGTCTTGCTGTGATCGGGGGATCTTGCTGTGATCGGGGGGACTTGCTCTGTTCGGGGGTCTTGCTGAGATCGGGGGGTCTTGCTGTGATCGGGGGATCTTGCGGTAATTGGGGGGTCTTGCGGTGATCGGGATGTCTTGTGGTGATTGGGGGGTCTTGCTGTGATCGGGGGATCTTGCTGTGATCGGGGGGTCTTGCTGTGATTGGAGGGTCTTGCTGTGATCGGAGGGTCTTGCTGTGATCGCGGGGTCTTGCTGTGATCGGGGGACTTGCTCTGATCGGGGAGACTTGCTGTGATCGGTGGGACTTGCTGTGATAGGGGGTCTTGCTGTGATCGGGGGGGTCTTGCTGTGATCGGGGGGTCTTGCTGTGATCGGAGGACCTGCTGTGATCGGGGGGACTTACCGTGATCGTAGAGTCTTCCTGTGATCGGGGGTCTTGCTGTGATCGGGGGGGGTCTTGCTCTGATCGGGGGATCTTGCTGTGATCGGGGGGTCTTGCTGTGATCGGGGGGTCTTGCTGTGATCCGGGGGTCTTGCTGTGATCAGGGGGTCTTGCTGTGATCGGGGGTCTTGCTGTGATCGGGGGGTCTTGCTGTGATCGGGGGGGGTCTTGCTGTGATCGGGGGCGTCTTGCTGCGATCGGGGGGCTCTTGCTGTGATCGGGGGGTCTTGCTGTGATCGGGGGGTCTTGCTGTGATCAGGGGATCTTGCTGTGATCGGGGGTCTTGCTGTGATCGGGTGGTCTTGCTGTGATCGGGGGGTCTTGCTGTGATCGGGGGGGTCTTGCTGTGATTGGAGGGGTCTTGCTGTTATCGGTGGGTCTTGCTGTGATCGGGGGGTCTTGCTGTGATCGGGGGGTCTTGCTGTGATCGGAGGACTTGCTGTGATCGGGGGAGTTTGCTGTGATCGGGGATCTTGCTGTGATCGGGGGGGTCTTGCTGTGATCAGGGGTCTTGCTGTGATCGGGGGGGTCTTGCTGTGATCGGGAGATCTTGCTGTGATCGGGAAGTCTTGCTGTGATCGGGTGGTCTTGCTCTGATCGGAGGTCTTGCTGTGATCGGGGGAGTTTGCTGTGATCGGGGATCTTGCTGTGATCGGGGGGTCTTGTTCTGATCGGGGGGTCTTGCTGTGATCGGGGGGTTTTGCTGTGGTCGGGGGGTCTTGCTGTGATCGGGGGGTCTTGCTGTGATCGGGGGGTCTTGCTGTGATCGGGGGTCATGCTCTGATCGGGGGGGGTCTTGCTGTGATCGGGGGGTCTTGCTGTGATCGGGGATCTTGCTGTGATCGGGGGAGTTTGCTGTGATCGGGGATCTTGCTGTGATCGGGGGGGTCTTGCTGTGATCGGGTTCTTGCTGTGATCGGGGGGTCTTGCTGTGATCGGAGGTCTTGCTGTGATCTGGGGGTCTTGCTGTGTTCGGGGGTCTTGCTGTGATCGGGGGTCTTGCTGTGATCAGGGGGTCTTGCTGTGATCGGAGGTCCTGCTGTGATCGGGGGTCTTGCTGTGATCGGGGGCTCTTGCTGTGATCGGGGGTCTTGCTGTGATCGGGGGG
>NW_028226593.1:0-31818 GCF_052327205.1 Somniosus microcephalus
AATATGTAAATAAATACAGATAAAGAATAATGAGGCCCCGTTGGCATGAATATTGCGAATTAATCAGCCGTAATTTACGTCACGGCAAATATGGGCTACTGAGGAGAAGGCCGTGGAAATGTCTGCGGTGTAGTGTATGGCCAGGAATAGGCCTGTAAGGATTTGAATAATTAGGCAAAGTCCTAAGAGTGATCCAAAGTTTCATCAAATTGAAAAGTTAGACGGTGAGGGTAGATCAATTAAAGCGTCATTAACAATTTTAATAAGTGGGTGGGTTTTTCGGGTGTTAGTGGTCATTATAATTCTTATAGTTGAATAAACAACGATAGTTTTTCAAGTTATTGGTCTTGGTTAAAGTCCAGGTAAGAGTAATGGTTTATTTTATATTTGTAATATTAGTAGGGCTTGTTCTTGGATTAATAGCAGTGGCGTCAAATCCTTCCCCTTATTTTGCAGCGCTTGGTTTAGTAATAGCTGCTGGGGTTGGGTGTGGCTTATTAGTTGGGCATGGTGGGTCTTTTTTATCTTTAGTACTATTTTTGATTTATTTAGGGGGAATGTTGGTTGTGTTTGCTTATACGGCAGCGCTTGCTGCTGAGCCATATCCTGAGACGTGGGCTGATTGATCTGTATTATTATATATTAGTGTTTATTTACTTGGTCTTTTTTTTGTAGGACAGTATTTTTTTACTAAATGGTGAGGACTGGGTTGAACGGGGGTTGAGGAAATGAGTAATTTAGAAATGGTTCGAGGGGATTTTGGTGGTGTAGCTTTATTGTACTCTAATGGGGGGATTATGTTAGTGTTGGGGGGGTGGGTGTTACTTTTAACGTTATTTGTGATTTTAGAATTAACTCGGGGTCTATCGTATGGTACTTTACGTGTGGTTTAGGCTGTAATGACTAAGACGGTTAAAGTTAGTGTTAGGAAAAGTAGTATTAAGTAGGTTTTGATCAGTCCTTGTTGGGGTTGCGTAGATAATTTAATTAGAGGTGTTTGTTGGATAAGAGTGCTTTTTGGGCCAATTTTTTCGTTTCAGGTTAGGTCAATAAGGTGTGTTGAGACGTATTGAGCCCATTTTAAGTTGAGCTTTGGTATTAATCGGTGAATAATTGGGGGAAAATATCCTAATATATTGGAGAAATGGTGGGTTAGTAGGGTCGGGGTAGTTTTGAGTTGAGTGCTGGTTAGGTTGGCTAGTTCTAGCGCTACTAGCAGGCCAATAATAGTCACTAGGAGGGCGGATAATTTTAGTAATGGAGTTATGGTCATAATTTGGGTTTTTGTTGGTGGGAGGTTAAGTGTAATGATTAAGCCAGCGAGGATACTTCCGTATGCGAGTCGTTTGATTGGGTTAATAACTAGAATATTATTTTCATTGATGGGGGAGAGGGGGGGAAATCGTGGGTATTTTATTAAGGCAAAGAAGACAAGGCGCAGGCTGTAAATGGCGGTGAAGGAAGTTGCAATAAGAGTTAAAATTAGGGCTCAGGCGTTCAAATGGGAAGTGTTTAAAGATTCAATGATTGCGTCTTTTGAAAAAAACCCTGATAGGAAGGGCATTCCTGTAAGGGCGAGGCTGCCAATGGTTAAGGATGATGAGGTTAATGGTAGAAGTTTTTGTAATCCTCCTATCTTTCGAATATCTTGTTCATCATTTAAACTATGAATAATTGAGCCTGAACAGAGGAAAAGTATTGCTTTAAAGAAAGCGTGTGTGCAAATATGAAGAAACGCTAATTGGGGCTGATTTAGTCCAATTGTAACTATTATTAAGCCGAGTTGGCTTGATGTTGAAAAGGCAATGATTTTTTTAATATCATTTTGAGTTAATGCGCATGCGGCAGTAAATAGAGTAGTCAGGGCTCCTAAGCATAGGCATGTTGTTAAGATTAGTTGGTTATCTTGCATTAGTGGGTGGAGGCGAATTAATAGGAAGATACCAGCAACAACTATAGTACTAGAGTGGAGTAGGGCAGAGACTGGCGTGGGTCCTTCCATGGCTGCAGGCAGCCATGGGTGGAGTCCAAACTGTGCAGATTTTCCTGCTGCAGCTAGGACTAAACCAAGAAGAGGTAAAGTTAAGTCTTTCTCTTTGGAAAGAATAAATAGTTGTTGGATTTCTCATGAGTTTAGGTTTATAGCTAATCAAGCTATACTTAAGATAAGGCCGATGTCCCCTACGCGGTTATAAATCACGGCCTGTAGGGCCGCAGTATTTGCGTCCGTTCGACTATACCATCAACCGATAAGGAGGAAAGATATGATTCCAACTCCCTCCCAACCAATGAATAATTGGAATATGTTGTTGGCTGTGACTAAGATGATTATGGAAATTAGGAATAGGAGTAAATATTTAAAGAAGCGGTTGATGTTTGGGTCTGAGTGCATATATCAGAGGGCAAATTCGAGGATAGATCAGGTTACGTATAGGGCAATCGGGGTGAAGATAATTGAGTATATATCAAATTTAAAACTTATGTTAATGTCAAATGGTCCAATATTAATTCAGTTTCAATTGGTTGTGATTGATTCTAGGCCCTGGTCTAGGTAAATAAATAATGGTATAAGGCTAACGAAGAAGGAAATTTTTACAGCAGTTTTAACATGTGAAGATGCTCAGTTGAGGTTAAGTTCTTTAGGAGATAGTGATGAAATAAGGGGATACAACAGGATAATGAAGATAAGGAGGAAGGCTGAGTTAAAGATAGTTATATTCATAGCTCTTGCTTGGAGTTGCACCAAGAGTTTTTGGTTCCTAAGACCAATAGATAGCTATTATCTTTCAAGGGCCAAGTGAGCCATGGATTTGAACCATGAATAAAAGAATTAGCAGTTCTTTGTGTCCCAGACCCCTCTTGGTTATTAAAAAGATTTTAACTTTTGTTTTTAGAATCACAATCTAATGTTTTTGTTAAACTATAATAACAGAAGGTTCAACCCCAAATAAGTTCTGGTTTGAAGATTAATAATAATATAGGGATAAGATGGAGATTGAGGAGAAGGTGTTCTCGAGTATGTGATGGGTTTAAGGATAGTAAATGTTGTGATGCAAGGCCTCGTTGAGTTATTAAAAATATGTATAGGGAATATGCGGCTGTAATTAAAACCCCCAGTCCGGTCAATAAGATAGTTCAATTAGATCAGTTAAATAGTGAGGAAATGATAAGGAGTTCTCCTATTAAATTAGGGGTGGGCGGAAGAGCGAGGTTAGCTAGGTTAGTAATAAATCATCAGGTTGCCATAAGTGGAAGTATAACTTGAATGCCTCGAGCGAGGAGAAGGGTGCGGCTATGGGTGCGTTCGTAGTTAGTATTTGCTAGGCAGAAGAGGGTTGATGAAATTAATCCGTGTGCGATTATTAATGTAATTGCCCCTGCAAAGCTTCATGGTGTTTGGATTATGATTGCTCCGGCAACTAAACCTATATGGCTTACGGATGAATAAGCAATTAGGGATTTAAGGTCGGTTTGCCGGAGGCAAATCGAACTGGTTATGATTACGCCTCAGATGGCTAGAATTAAGAATGGGTACGCTATTTCTTTGGTTAAAGGATTAAGTATAACAATAATTCGTATTAACCCATAGCCCCCTAATTTAAGTAGTACTGCAGCTAAAATTATTGATCCTGCAATAGGGGCTTCAACGTGGGCTTTGGGTAGTCAAAGATGTACTCCATAGAGAGGTATTTTTACTAGGAAGGCAATAAGGCAGGCTACTCACCATAACTTATCAGCTCATGTGGATAGGCTAAGTGGTTCAGGATATTGAATAATAATTATAGATAGAGAGCCCAGGTCATTTTGTATAAGTAAAAGGGCGATAAGTAGGGGTAATGAGCCGATTAGGGTATAAAATAAAAAATAGGTTCCTGCGTTTAAGCGTTCAGTTTGATTTCCTCATCGGGTAATAATAATAAGGGTTGGGATTAATGTAGCTTCAAATATAATATAAAATATAATTAATTCTGTTGCACTAAATGCTAAGATGAGGAAAGTTTGTAGGGAGATTAGTAGTGTAATATAAATTCGTTGGCGAATAATAGGTTCAGTGGAAATGTGGTTTTGACTTGCTAAAATCATTAATGGGAGGAGCCAGCAGGTGAGGATAAGTAAAGGGGCTGAGAGAGGATCAATACCTAGGTATTGGTTAGAGAAATCTCATCCAATATCCGTATTTCATTTAAATCACAGTATACTGAGTAATGCGATTAAAAGACTATGGGCAGTTGTAATAGGTCATAATCATTTTTTTGATGAGAGTCATGTAATGAGAAATAATATAATTGTTGGAATTAAGATTTTTAGCATTGTAGTAAATTTAAGTTTTGAAGGCGGTCTGAGCCGTGGGTTCGAGTAGCTGCTACTAGCAGGGCAAGGCCTGCGCCTGCTTCACAAGCAGAAAAAGTTAAAAGGATTATTGGGGTAATTGAGCATGAAGTGGAGTTTAGTGTTATTGATCAAAGGGCTAGGGCAATAAATAAGGATAGTATTATTCCTTCTAAACAGAGTAAGGCGGATAAAAGGTGTGATCGGTTGAATGCGAGGCCTATTAAGCCTAAGATAAATGCGGAGCTAAAACTAAAATAGATAGGGGACATAAGGTATTTATGGATTTTCACCATAATTTACTAAGCCGAAATTAGTGGTCTTGTTTTGGACTAAACACCTTGTTTACTCTGCTCATTCAAGACCGCCTTGAAGTCATTCATAAATAAGACCCAAGGTTAATAAAATAATAATACTTGTTGCTCACAATAATGAGGCGAGAGGGGTTAGTAGTTGATCTCCTCATGGGAGGGGTAGGAGGAGGGCAATTTCTAGGTCAAATAGTAGGAATAAAATCGCCACAAGGAAGAAGCGCAGTGAGAATGGGAGGCGTGCACTTCCTAATGGATCAAATCCACACTCATATGGGGATAATTTTTCGTTATCTGGATTTATTGAAGGAAGTCAAAATGCTACGAAAACAAGGATTAGGGAAATGAGGGCTGTCGCTGCGACAGACGATATGATGAGGTTCATTACTCCTCCTTGGATTTTAACCAAGATTAAATAATTGGAAATCACTTGTACTAATTTATACTAGAAAAGTAATTATGAGCCTCATCAATAGATGGAAACATAAAGGAATAATCATACTACATCTACAAAATGTCAGTATCATGCAGCGGCTTCGAAGCCAAAATGATGTTCTGATGTAAAATGATATTGGATTTGTCGTAATAGACAAACTATTAGAAATGTTGAACCAATAATAACATGGAGGCCGTGGAAGCCGGTAGCAACAAAAAATGTTGATCCATAGACACCATCGGCGATGGTGAATGGGGCTTCGTAATATTCTATGGCCTGGAGGGCTGTAAAATAAAACCCCAGTACTACGGTTAAAGCTAGGGCTTGAATTGCTTCTTTTCGGTTACCTTCTATTAAGCTATGGTGGGCCCAGGTTACTGTGACTCCAGATGCTAGAAGGACTGCGGTGTTTAAAAGTGGAACTTCAAAGGGGTCTAATGGATAAATTCCTGTTGGCGGTCAACACCCACCCAATTCTGGTGTGGGGGCAAGGCTTGAGTGGTAGAAGGCCCAGAAAAAGCCGAGGAAGAAGAAAACTTCTGATGTGATGAATAAAATCATTCCGTAGCGGAAACCTTTTTGTACTGGTGGGGTGTGGTGGCCTTGAAATGTCCCTTCTCGGATAACATCTCGTCATCATTGAACTATGGTTAGAGATAGGAGAATTAAACCTAAATAAAGGAGGTAAGCAGAGTGAAAATGGAATCAGACGGCTAAGCCTGATGTTATTAGTAAAGCAGCGACAGCTCCTGTCAGCGGCCATGGGCTGGGGTCAACTATGTGGTATGCGTGTGCTTGGTGAGCCATTAAACGTTTTCTTGTAAGTAGAGGCTTAATAAAAGAACAAATACGTATGCTTGAATTATTGCTACGGCAATTTCTAAGAGTGTTAATAGAAATAAGACTAGGGAGGTTAGTAGGGCTACGGCGGGTATAATAGTAATTAATACAAAGGCTGCGGTGGCGATTAGTTGTATGAGAAGGTGGCCAGCTGTAAGATTGGCAGTTAGTCGAACACCTAATGCTAAAGGTCGAATAAAGAGGCTGATAGTTTCGATAATAATTAAAATTGGGATTAATAGGGTTGGAGTGCCTTCTGGTAGTAGGTGCCCAAGAGCAATGGTGGGTTGATTGAGTACCCCAATTAAAACAGTTGTTAGTCAAAGGGGGATGGCAAATGCTATGTTTAGGGATAATTGGGTTGTAGGTGTAAAAGTATATGGTAGTAAACCAAGAAGGTTAATAGTAATTAAAAATAATATTAGGGCTGTTAAAATAGTGGCTCATTTATGTCCCCCAAGGTTTATAGGCTGTATTAATTGGTATGTAAATCGGTTAATAAATCAGGATTGGAGGGTTGTAAGACGATTATTAAGTCAGCGGTTTGTTGGAGCTGGGAAGATTAATCATGGGATTATAATTGCTAGGGCAATTAATGGGATTCCAAGGAGTGAGGGGCTTAAGAATTGGTCAAAAAAACTTAGGTTCATGGTCAATTTCAGGGCTCAGTTTTGGGTTTTTCAGCACTTTTTGTTGTAGGTTCATTATTGAATAGGTGTGTTATTACTTTTTTTGGTAAAATTGCTAGGAAGAAAATTCATGAAAATATGAGAATGGCAAATCAAGGGTGTGGGTTTAATTGAGGCATGTCACTAAGGGTGGTAGGGAGTCACCAATTTTTAGCTTAAAAGGCTAATGCTAAACCCATTGTAGCTTCTTAGTGAGGCTTCTTCTAACATTAATGAAGATCAGGACTCAAAGTGTTCTAGTGGTACTGCCTCTACTACGATAGGCATAAAGCTATGGTTAGCACCACAAATCTCTGAACATTGACCATAATAAACACCTGGTCGGGAAATAATAAAGGCGGTTTGATTCAGCCGTCCTGGGACTGCGTCTATTTTTACTCCCAAAGCTGGGACAGTTCATGAGTGTAAGACGTCTTCTGCGGACACTAGAACACGAATGGGGGATTCTATAGGTACAATTATTCGGTGGTCAGTTTCTAACAAGCGGAATTGTCCTGGGGTTAAATCTTGTGTTTGGATTATATAAGAGTCAAAGCCCAAGTCTTCATAATCTGTATATTCATAACTTCAATACCATTGATGGCCTATAGCTTTAATAGTAAGATGGGGGTCGTTGATTTCATCTATTAGGTATAAAATTCGTAAAGATGGGAGGGCAATTATAATAAGAATTACCGCAGGGAGAATAGTTCATACGATTTCAATCTCTTGAGAATCTAAGATGTATTTGTTTGTAAGTTTGGTGGATACTGTTGCTACAATGATATAAAGAACTAAAGTGCTAATTAAAAATACGATTATTAATGTGTGGTCGTGAAAATGGAGAAGTTCTTCCATAACTGGGGAGGCTGCATCTTGAAATCCTAATTGTGAGGGGTGTGCCATAAGTTAGGACTCGTAAGACTTGAACTTACAATTTTGCCTTGACAAGGCAGTGTAATACATTTTACTAGAATCTTACAAAGAAAGTGACAGAGTGGTGATGTGATTGACTTGAAATCAATATACGGGGGTTCAATTCCTTCCTTCCTTGTTAAAAATAAGTTCGTTGGGTTTGAACAAATGCTGGCTCTTCATAGGTGTGGTGGGGTGGGGGGCAGCCATGAAGTCATTCTACATTTGTATGTGGTATTTCAACAGATAAGACTTCTCGTTTAGCGGCGAATGCTTCTCAAATAATAAATAAGAATATGATTACAGCAACTAGGGAAATTAATGAGCCAATTGAGGAGACTGTATTTCAAAGAGCATATGCGTCTGGGTAGTCAGAATAGCGTCGTGGTATACCAGCTAATCCAAGAAAATGTTGAGGGAAGAAGGTTAGGTTAACTCCGGCAAATATTACCATAAATTGGGTTTTTGTTCAAGTTGAATTAAGAGTATACCCTGAAAATAGTGGGAATCAGTGGATGAAACCGGCCATAATTGCAAAGACTGCCCCTATTGATAACACATAGTGAAAGTGGGCTACTACATAATAAGTGTCGTGAAGGACAATATCTAAAGAAGAGTTAGCTAAAACAATTCCTGTAAGGCCCCCCACTGTAAATAAGAAAATAAATCCCAGAGCTCAAAGGAGTGGGGTTTCTCATTTAATGGAGCCCCCGTGAAGGGTTGCTAATCAGCTAAAGACTTTTACACCTGTGGGGATGGCAATAATTATTGTTGCTGAGGTGAAATAAGCTCGGGTATCAACGTCTATTCCTACTGTGAATATATGGTGGGCTCATACAATAAAGCCGAGTAAACCAATTGCTATTATTGCTCAGACTATTCCTATATAGCCAAAAGGTTCTTTTTTACCTGAATAATAAGCTACGATATGTGAAATTATTCCAAACCCTGGTAAGATTAAAATGTAAACTTCTGGGTGGCCAAAAAATCAGAACAGGTGTTGATAGAGAATTGGGTCTCCTCCTCCAGCAGGGTCAAAAAATGTTGTGTTTAAATTACGGTCGGTTAATAGTATTGTGATTGCAGCTGCAAGAACAGGAAGGGAAAGGAGTAGGAGGACTGTAGTTACAAGGATGGATCAGACAAAGAGTGGTGTTTGATATTGAGAAATGGCAGGTGGTTTTATATTAATAATAGTTGTGATGAAGTTAACAGAGGCTAAAATTGATGAAATACCAGCCAAGTGGAGTGAGAAGATGGCTAAGTCTACGGATGCGCCTGCGTGGGCTATATTACCTGCAAGGGGGGGATAGACCGTTCAGCCGGTTCCGGCTCCTGCTTCAACCCCGGCAGAGGCTAAAAGTAGTAGGAGAGAGGGGGGAAGTAATCAAAAGCTTATGTTATTTATTCGCGGGAAAGCTATGTCGGGTGCGCCAATTATTAGAGGGACTAATCAATTTCCGAACCCGCCAATTATTACAGGCATTACTATAAAAAAGATTATTACGAAAGCGTGAGCAGTAACAATAACATTGTAGATTTGATCATCTCCTAGAAGTGTTCCTGGTTGGCTTAATTCTGTTCGAATAAGTAAACTCAGGGCTGTGCCTACTATCCCTGCTCAGGCACCAAAGATTAAATATAGGGTGCCGATGTCTTTGTGATTTGTAGAAAAAAATCAACGGTTAATTGCCACAGGTAAGGTGACTGAGAATTAAGTGGCGGATTGTAATCCCGTGAACAGAGGTTAAACCCCTCTTCTTACCAAAGTTCCGCAGTAGATTTATACGTTGGATTGCAAATCCAAAACCGGAGGTTAACTCCTCCCGGGGCTTTCCTCCCGCCTCCCCGTATTACGGCGGGAGGAAGCCGTAGATAAAAGTTCGCTGGTTTGGACGCTTAGCTGTTAACTAAGATTTTTGTAGGATCAAGGCCTATTTATCTAGAAGGTTTTAGCTTAATAAAAGCATCTGGGTTGCATTCAGAAGATGTGAGATAAAATCTTGCAAGTCTTAACAGAAATTAGGGGATTTTCACTCCTGCTAAAAGCTTTGAAGGCTTTTGGTCTATTTAGCCTAAATTTCTTAAAGTGTTAATATAAGAATGGCAGGTGTTAGTGGTAAGAGTAGAATAGAGAGGGAGGAGGCTGTCATTAGGGTTATGTTTGGTTGAAGGGATTTTGTTCGTCATGAGGTTGATAGATAGATAGAGTTTGGGGATATGGTTAGGGTTGTAGAGTAGCATAGACGAAGGTAGAAGAATAAGCTAAGGAGGGCTGCGAGGGCTATAATGGTGGCTGGAATAGCCAGGTTTTGTTTGGTTAGTTCTTGTAAAATCAATCATTTTGGTATAAATCCTGAAAGTGGTGGTAGGCCACCAAGAGAGAGTAGGGTTATTAAGGTAATTACAGTTAGAAGGGGTGATTTGACTGTTGAGATGGCGATAGAATTAATTTTAGTGGAGTCGAAGAGTTTAAAGAGGAGAAAGGTTGTGAGGGTTATAATAATATATAAGGAGAGGTTGAGTTTGGTAAGGTTAGGGGAGTAATGTAGGATTGTAATTATTCATCCAAGGTGGGCGATTGATGAGTAAGCTAGGATTTTTCGTAGTTGAGTCTGGTTTAGGCCGCCTCAGCCCCCAACGATAGTTGAAGAAATGCCTAAGAATAGTAGTAAATTTGAATTAAGCAAGTGATGGAGTTGAAGGAGAATGGCAAAGGGAGCAAGTTTTTGTCAGGTGGCTAGAATTAAACCTGTGGTAAGGTCTAATCCTTGAAGTACTTCAGGTAGTCAAAAATGTATTGGTGCGAGGCCAATTTTTAAGGCTAATGCGATAGTTGCAAGTGTGGCGGATGTTGGGTTAAGTATTTCAAGTAAACTTCATTCGCCTGATGTTCAGGCGTTTGTAATACTAGCAAATAAAAGTAGAGCAGAGGCGGTTGCTTGTGTTAGGAAATATTTTGTGGTTGCTTCTACTGCTCGGGGGTGGTGTTGGCGAATTATTAAAGGGATAATAGCCAAGGTATTAATTTCAAGGCCTATTCATACCAGGAGTCAATGGGATCCAATAAATGTTATTATGGTTCCCAGGCCTAGGCTTGAGATAATAATGGTTAATACTACAGGGTTCATTAGTAGAGGAAGGATTTTAACCGACGTGGTTGGGGTATGGGCCCAAAAGCTTAATTAGCTGACTTTACTTAGGAAATAGTATAATTGGAAGTACCAAGAGTTTTGATCTCTTGGGTGTAGGTTCAAGTCCTATTTTTCTAATAGGAAGTGGAGAGATTTTAACTTTCATTATCCACTCTATCAAAGTGGTCCTTTAGTTCAGGCACACTTCCATCTAAGTTAGTGGAGGAAGGCTTGCTATAGCGAGTGGGAGGGCGGCGTGTCATAGGATGATGGCTAGGGTTAGTGGTAAAAAGTTTTTTCATACTAAGTGTATAAGTTGGTCATAACGGAATCGTGGGTAGGATGCGCGAATTCATAGAAAAATTATGGTGAGTAGTGTTGCTTTTATTATTAAATAAAATGTGGAAATTTGTGGCATTGTAGGGTTATAGGAGGAGCCCATAAATAAAATTACGGAAAGAGTATTTATTATTAAAATATTTGTATATTCGGCCAGGAAAAATAAGGCAAATGACCCGGCTGCATATTCAACATTAAACCCTGAGACTAATTCTGATTCTCCTTCGGTTAGATCAAACGGTGCTCGGTTGGTCTCTGCTAAAGTTGAGATATACCATATTATGGCTAATGGTCAGCCTGGAATTAATAGTCAGATTGTTTCTTGGGTTAGGTTAAAGGTGTGAAGTGTAAATCCCCCTGCGAAGATAATTATAGATAATAAGATGAGGCCTAAACTAACCTCGTAGGAGATAGTTTGTGCTACAGCTCGTAGGGCCCCTATAAGGGCGTATTTTGAATTTGATGCTCATCCTGAGCCTAGAATTGTATATACGGTTAAACTTGAGACTGCCAAAATAAATAAGAGGCCTAGGTTGAGGTTAATGATTGAATGGGGTAAGGGGAGGGGTATTCATATAAGGAGGGCTAGGGTTAATGCGAGGGTGGGGGTGGCTAAAAATAAAAATGGGGAGGACGTAGATGGCCGGATGGGTTCTTTGATAAAGAGTTTAATGCCGTCTGCGATGGGTTGAAGGAGCCCATAGGGTCCTACAATGTTAGGACCTTTACGGAATTGTATGTAGCCCAGGATTTTTCGTTCAACTAAGGTTAAAAAAGCTGTAGCTAAAAGAATAGGGACAATGTAGGCAAGTGGGTTAATAAGGTAGAGTAAAATGTGTTGTAGCATAATTAAGGAGAGGATTTGAACCTCTGAATTAAAGGACTTAGGTCTTTCGCATTTACCAGGCTCTGCCACCTTAACAACCCTTGTCTTGGGTTTTAGGTAATTTTTTCTTACCTAATTTAGTTTATTTCAGCAGGTGAAAAGGGAGCATACCGTTGGGCATTGGCTCCATTTTTCCGGTCCTTTCGTACTAGGAAAAATAAGTTCATAGATAGAAACTGACCTGGATTTCTCCGGTCTGAACTCAGATCACGTAGGACTGTTAATCGTTGAACAAACGAACCCTTAATAACGGTTGCACCATTAGGATGTCCTGATCCAACATCGAGGTCGTAAACCCTTTCGGCGATAGGGACTCTTGGAAAGGATTGCGCTGTTATCCCTAGGGTAACTTGGTTCATTGATCAGAAAAAATTCTGGGTCATTTTTCGGTAAATGTTTTATTAATTAGAACTGTCGTTCTAATTTTCAAGTATTAAATACTCAATCGATAGGGGGGATTTTTTTTCCCCCTCGGTCACCCCAACCAAAAACAATTAAATTAGAAATATTGTATGAGTGATTATTCCCAGGGGATTACAATTTTACATAGTTAATTTAAGTGTTTGAAGCTCCATAGGGTCTTCTCGTCTTATGGTAATATTCTCGCTTCTGCACGAGAAGATCAATTTCATTGATTAGAAAATAGAGACAGTTAAACTCTCGTGATGCCTTTCATACAGGTCTTCATTTAAAAGACAAGTGATTACGCTACCTTCGCACGGTCAAAATACCGCGGCCGTTGAACATTGTCACAGGGCAGGCGGGACCTCTTATGATAGTTAAACAAGAGGCGATGTTTTTGGTAAACAGGCGGAGTTTGTGTTTGCCGAGTTCCTTTATTTTCTTTTAATCTTTCCTTAATACACTCCTGTGTGGGGTTAACGAATTATTTAATAAGGTTTTCTAGTTGATAATAAATTATTATTATGTCCTCAGTTTGGGTTCGTTTAATTATCAGTGATTTAATTCTTTCTGATGTACACTTGTGTTAGGAGAGGTTTGGCCTCTTATTACTCATTTTAGCATAAGTTCTTTTATAAATGTATAAAATAATCCAATACAGGTAAGGGGGTTGTGAGATAATATCTAAATTATAGGTTTGCATGGAGCTGGAGCTGCGACGCTTACTTTACAGATGGCTGCTTTTAAGCCCACTGGGGGTAAAACCTTTAATAAAATGTGATCATTACCCGCCTTTAAAAGTTGTATCTTAATTTAGAAGGGCTGTACCTCTTCTAAATAACTACTAATTCTTATTTTTGGCCTTAAGAAGATGTTCTAGTCGGCGTAAAAAAATTAATGCAGAATTTAAGTTCTTTTCTTGGATAACCAGCTATCACTAAACTCGATAGGTCTGTCACCGCTACTCGGAAGTCTTCCCACTCTTTTGCCACAGAGACGGGTTGGCTCTAATGTGCTGCTCCGGAGTAGCTCGTTTAGTTTCGGGAAGATAGACTTAAGATCTCTTTGCCTAGTTGATCTAGCTAAATCATGATGCAAAAGGGACGAGGTTGAGTCTCTGCTTTTTATTACTTTAATTATTTGTTTCATTTCTTTTTCAGCTCTCCCTTGCGGTACATAGTCTATTGCGCTAAAATTTATTGTTCTGTCACCCATACTAAAAGGTGTAAAATGTTTTAATTTAAAAATTAATGGTGGATATAATTGATAGGGTTTTGTTTAAATAGGGTAATTAGGCTAGCTTTAATGTTCAAAATGACTCGAAGTGCGCGGGTTTGTCCTCGGTGTAAGGGAGGTGCTTTACTATTTAAGCTACATTTTGATTCCAAGTACACTTTCCAGTACACTTACCATGTTACGACTTGCCTCCTCTTAGTAAAATAATTTTTTTATAAAAAGTAAAGGTTTTGTTGAGGAGAGTGACGGGCGGTGTGTGCGCGCCCTAGAGCCGGCTTCAGGAAAATACTCTGATTTTTCCTTACTGCTAAATCCACCTTAAAGTAGATTTTCAGTTTACTATCCGTGTTTTCTTAGTAGAAAATGTAGCCCATTTCTTTCCACTCCATTCGTTACACCTCGACCTGACGTGTGGGAGTTAATTCTTTTTGCTTACTTCTTATCCTTCACAGGGTGAGCTGACGACGGCGGTATATAGGCGGTATTGGCAAGGAGTGGTGAGGTTTAACGGGGATTATCGGTTATAGAACAGGCTCCTCTAGGGGGGTCTAGGGCACCGCCAAGTCCTTTGGGTTTTAAGCTAGCGCTTGTAGTACTCTGGCGGACAATGTGGTAGGTTATTGTCTAAGTTTGTGGTTGGGCATAGTAGGGTATCTAATCCTAGTTTGGGGCCCAACTGTCGTGGCATCAAGATTTCTAATGTTATAAAGTCACTTTCGTTGTTGATAATTCCACTCATAGGAGCGTATAACGGCTTGATAAGGTCTTAACTTTAGTTGTTTAAGATTCTCTTAAACCACTCTTTACGCCGGGAAAATATTAATAAGGGTTACTCGTATAACCGCGGTGGCTGGCACGAGTTTTACCAACCCAGTCAACTCTAACTGATTCAAGCTTGCGCTTATAGAATCAATGTTTATTACTGCTGAAGTCCCATGGGGGTGTGGCTTAGCAAGGTGTCTTGGGCTACGTGTGTGTGCCTGATACCAGCTCCTGACCAATTAATAGGTTGATTAGGGCATTCTCACAGGGGTGCTGAAACTTGCATGTATAAGTCAAGTTACAATTAATACTGAGGCTAGGACCAAACCTTACATGCCTGCGGAAATTTTTATTTTTCATCTTAGCATCTTCAGTGCCATACTTTCAATTAAGCTACACTAGCGTCACATTGTGCAACACAAGTGCAACAATGTATAGCGGATATTTTCCACACGCAAAAAGGTAAAAATGTGCATTCGGCCCTCGTTTTTGGGGTTTTTCGAGAAAAGTCATTATGCATATTAGGGGGGAGGGGGGGTTTTTCCAAAAAAAACTAGTTAACAATCAGTCGTCTTTCTCTTCGGAACCCAAGGGGCACCTCTCAAAAAATAGTGAAAAGTCTAATATCTATGCTCGTATAGTGAAGTATGTGTCAAAGAATTGTATGCGAAACTCCATTAATTAATTATCGATTACCAAAATCTCTGAGGGTTAATGACGTATCTTTCTTAAGCAGAAGTAACACTAATCACGAAATAAAATAGTGTCTTTCATAATTCATACCTTCAATCCACTTGACAATATGGTCAACTTAATGACCAGAGTCCGAGGATTTCATTTATTTAATATCTCAATTTAGGTCTAGATGAGTTCAGATTTGTATTAGTGTTTTTATCCCAGCCCTTGGGCATAGTTACTGCTTCATCCCGAAAAAAAAAAGCTGGGAGATTGATAAATCTTGAGACGGTTAAGAGTAGAATGTCATTAAAGGGAGCTAGCGGTCTGGATGGCTGACGCGTACAGAACTGTGTGTATCTTAAGGTAGCCAAATGCCGGCATTTGATCTATTATTAGGGATTAATCAATTATGTACCACAAACCGTACACTATATACCTTACAAGGGATTATTGCGGGTTTCTAGTTTTCCCGAATTGAATAATTGATCTTCATAAAATAGGGGTTAAAGGTATTATGAAATGGATATATTGATTATAGATTAATGTGGGTTATGAATTTTAATGAAATGAATTTGTTGATTATTAAGGAAGTGTGGGTTAATCATAGTATGTAATGAAGGTGAGGATTATAGGTTAATGAGTATTATACATAGTATATGTGATGAAGATGGGGTAAATCATACATGTTGATTATCAGGTGAAGTTGTATGTGGCATATTAGGATATGTGGGCTATATCATTAATATGTGCAACTGACTTACTTCAAAAAAATCACGCTTTTTGCGTGATCTTTAGACATTCAGGGGGCAGTTTAGGCAGAATCTTGGCTTTGGGAGCCAAGGGCAGGAGTTTAACTCTCTTTCCTCTGATGTGCTTTGGGGAGGGATTTCACCCCCGGTCTTCGACTTACAAGGCCGACGCTTTTAAATTTAAGCTACCAAAACATTAATTTAGGCTGAGCATTTTGTTTTCATACCAGCTGGTTAATGGGATAATAATAAGGAATAATGAGAAGTAGGTAACGGAGGCAATTTGGCCGATGATAATGAATGGTTGTTCAACTGGCTGTCCTCCAATTCATGTTAGGATAATTGCGTTGGCTACTAGTAGTCAGAAAAGGATTTGGGCTGGGGGTCGGAAGGTATTGCTTCGTTGTTTTGAGGTGTGAAGCATTGGAACCAACATGAGAATAAAGATTGAGAATAGGAGGGCTAGAACCCCCCCAAGTTTATTTGGGATAGAGCGTAGGATGGCGTAGGCAAATAGGAAATATCATTCAGGTTTAATGTGGGGCGGGGTAACAAGTGGATTAGCAGGAATGAAGTTTTCGGCATCGCCTAATAGGTTAGGTAAGAATAGGGCTAATAGGGTTAGTAGAGTAATTATGATAAAGAACCCAACTATATCTTTGTATGAGAAGTAGGGGTGGAATGAAATCTTGTCTATGTCAGAATTAAGGCCTATTGGGTTGTTGGAGCCAGTTTCGTGTAGAAATAATAGGTGAATGAGAGTTAGTCCAATGATTAGGAATGGGAGGATGAAATGGAATGCGAAGAAACGTGTAAGGGTGGCGTTATCAATTGAGAAGCCTCCTCAAATTCATTGGACTAGTGTGTCCCCAACATACGGGAAGGCGGAAAGAAGATTAGTAATAACTGTGGCCCCTCAGAAAGATATTTGTCCTCATGGCAGGACATAACCCACGAAGGCTGTTGCTATTAGTAGAAATAATAGAATAACCCCAACATTTCATGTCTCTTTGAAGAGGTAAGAGCCATAATAAAGTCCTCGGGCAATATGTAAATAAATACAGATAAAGAATAATGAGGCCCCGTTGGCATGAATATTGCGAATTAATCAGCCGTAATTTACGTCACGGCAAATATGGGCTACTGAGGAGAAGGCCGTGGAAATGTCTGCGGTGTAGTGTATGGCCAGGAATAGGCCTGTAAGGATTTGAATAATTAGGCAAAGTCCTAAGAGTGATCCAAAGTTTCATCAAATTGAAAAGTTAGACGGTGAGGGTAGATCAATTAAAGCGTCATTAACAATTTTAATAAGTGGGTGGGTTTTTCGGGTGTTAGTGGTCATTATAATTCTTATAGTTGAATAAACAACGATAGTTTTTCAAGTTATTGGTCTTGGTTAAAGTCCAGGTAAGAGTAATGGTTTATTTTATATTTGTAATATTAGTAGGGCTTGTTCTTGGATTAATAGCAGTGGCGTCAAATCCTTCCCCTTATTTTGCAGCGCTTGGTTTAGTAATAGCTGCTGGGGTTGGGTGTGGCTTATTAGTTGGGCATGGTGGGTCTTTTTTATCTTTAGTACTATTTTTGATTTATTTAGGGGGAATGTTGGTTGTGTTTGCTTATACGGCAGCGCTTGCTGCTGAGCCATATCCTGAGACGTGGGCTGATTGATCTGTATTATTATATATTAGTGTTTATTTACTTGGTCTTTTTTTTGTAGGACAGTATTTTTTTACTAAATGGTGAGGACTGGGTTGAACGGGGGTTGAGGAAATGAGTAATTTAGAAATGGTTCGAGGGGATTTTGGTGGTGTAGCTTTATTGTACTCTAATGGGGGGATTATGTTAGTGTTGGGGGGGTGGGTGTTACTTTTAACGTTATTTGTGATTTTAGAATTAACTCGGGGTCTATCGTATGGTACTTTACGTGTGGTTTAGGCTGTAATGACTAAGACGGTTAAAGTTAGTGTTAGGAAAAGTAGTATTAAGTAGGTTTTGATCAGTCCTTGTTGGGGTTGCGTAGATAATTTAATTAGAGGTGTTTGTTGGATAAGAGTGCTTTTTGGGCCAATTTTTTCGTTTCAGGTTAGGTCAATAAGGTGTGTTGAGACGTATTGAGCCCATTTTAAGTTGAGCTTTGGTATTAATCGGTGAATAATTGGGGGAAAATATCCTAATATATTGGAGAAATGGTGGGTTAGTAGGGTCGGGGTAGTTTTGAGTTGAGTGCTGGTTAGGTTGGCTAGTTCTAGCGCTACTAGCAGGCCAATAATAGTCACTAGGAGGGCGGATAATTTTAGTAATGGAGTTATGGTCATAATTTGGGTTTTTGTTGGTGGGAGGTTAAGTGTAATGATTAAGCCAGCGAGGATACTTCCGTATGCGAGTCGTTTGATTGGGTTAATAACTAGAATATTATTTTCATTGATGGGGGAGAGGGGGGGAAATCGTGGGTATTTTATTAAGGCAAAGAAGACAAGGCGCAGGCTGTAAATGGCGGTGAAGGAAGTTGCAATAAGAGTTAAAATTAGGGCTCAGGCGTTCAAATGGGAAGTGTTTAAAGATTCAATGATTGCGTCTTTTGAAAAAAACCCTGATAGGAAGGGCATTCCTGTAAGGGCGAGGCTGCCAATGGTTAAGGATGATGAGGTTAATGGTAGAAGTTTTTGTAATCCTCCTATCTTTCGAATATCTTGTTCATCATTTAAACTATGAATAATTGAGCCTGAACAGAGGAAAAGTATTGCTTTAAAGAAAGCGTGTGTGCAAATATGAAGAAACGCTAATTGGGGCTGATTTAGTCCAATTGTAACTATTATTAAGCCGAGTTGGCTTGATGTTGAAAAGGCAATGATTTTTTTAATATCATTTTGAGTTAATGCGCATGCGGCAGTAAATAGAGTAGTCAGGGCTCCTAAGCATAGGCATGTTGTTAAGATTAGTTGGTTATCTTGCATTAGTGGGTGGAGGCGAATTAATAGGAAGATACCAGCAACAACTATAGTACTAGAGTGGAGTAGGGCAGAGACTGGCGTGGGTCCTTCCATGGCTGCAGGCAGCCATGGGTGGAGTCCAAACTGTGCAGATTTTCCTGCTGCAGCTAGGACTAAACCAAGAAGAGGTAAAGTTAAGTCTTTCTCTTTGGAAAGAATAAATAGTTGTTGGATTTCTCATGAGTTTAGGTTTATAGCTAATCAAGCTATACTTAAGATAAGGCCGATGTCCCCTACGCGGTTATAAATCACGGCCTGTAGGGCCGCAGTATTTGCGTCCGTTCGACTATACCATCAACCGATAAGGAGGAAAGATATGATTCCAACTCCCTCCCAACCAATGAATAATTGGAATATGTTGTTGGCTGTGACTAAGATGATTATGGAAATTAGGAATAGGAGTAAATATTTAAAGAAGCGGTTGATGTTTGGGTCTGAGTGCATATATCAGAGGGCAAATTCGAGGATAGATCAGGTTACGTATAGGGCAATCGGGGTGAAGATAATTGAGTATATATCAAATTTAAAACTTATGTTAATGTCAAATGGTCCAATATTAATTCAGTTTCAATTGGTTGTGATTGATTCTAGGCCCTGGTCTAGGTAAATAAATAATGGTATAAGGCTAACGAAGAAGGAAATTTTTACAGCAGTTTTAACATGTGAAGATGCTCAGTTGAGGTTAAGTTCTTTAGGAGATAGTGATGAAATAAGGGGATACAACAGGATAATGAAGATAAGGAGGAAGGCTGAGTTAAAGATAGTTATATTCATAGCTCTTGCTTGGAGTTGCACCAAGAGTTTTTGGTTCCTAAGACCAATAGATAGCTATTATCTTTCAAGGGCCAAGTGAGCCATGGATTTGAACCATGAATAAAAGAATTAGCAGTTCTTTGTGTCCCAGACCCCTCTTGGTTATTAAAAAGATTTTAACTTTTGTTTTTAGAATCACAATCTAATGTTTTTGTTAAACTATAATAACAGAAGGTTCAACCCCAAATAAGTTCTGGTTTGAAGATTAATAATAATATAGGGATAAGATGGAGATTGAGGAGAAGGTGTTCTCGAGTATGTGATGGGTTTAAGGATAGTAAATGTTGTGATGCAAGGCCTCGTTGAGTTATTAAAAATATGTATAGGGAATATGCGGCTGTAATTAAAACCCCCAGTCCGGTCAATAAGATAGTTCAATTAGATCAGTTAAATAGTGAGGAAATGATAAGGAGTTCTCCTATTAAATTAGGGGTGGGCGGAAGAGCGAGGTTAGCTAGGTTAGTAATAAATCATCAGGTTGCCATAAGTGGAAGTATAACTTGAATGCCTCGAGCGAGGAGAAGGGTGCGGCTATGGGTGCGTTCGTAGTTAGTATTTGCTAGGCAGAAGAGGGTTGATGAAATTAATCCGTGTGCGATTATTAATGTAATTGCCCCTGCAAAGCTTCATGGTGTTTGGATTATGATTGCTCCGGCAACTAAACCTATATGGCTTACGGATGAATAAGCAATTAGGGATTTAAGGTCGGTTTGCCGGAGGCAAATCGAACTGGTTATGATTACGCCTCAGATGGCTAGAATTAAGAATGGGTACGCTATTTCTTTGGTTAAAGGATTAAGTATAACAATAATTCGTATTAACCCATAGCCCCCTAATTTAAGTAGTACTGCAGCTAAAATTATTGATCCTGCAATAGGGGCTTCAACGTGGGCTTTGGGTAGTCAAAGATGTACTCCATAGAGAGGTATTTTTACTAGGAAGGCAATAAGGCAGGCTACTCACCATAACTTATCAGCTCATGTGGATAGGCTAAGTGGTTCAGGATATTGAATAATAATTATAGATAGAGAGCCCAGGTCATTTTGTATAAGTAAAAGGGCGATAAGTAGGGGTAATGAGCCGATTAGGGTATAAAATAAAAAATAGGTTCCTGCGTTTAAGCGTTCAGTTTGATTTCCTCATCGGGTAATAATAATAAGGGTTGGGATTAATGTAGCTTCAAATATAATATAAAATATAATTAATTCTGTTGCACTAAATGCTAAGATGAGGAAAGTTTGTAGGGAGATTAGTAGTGTAATATAAATTCGTTGGCGAATAATAGGTTCAGTGGAAATGTGGTTTTGACTTGCTAAAATCATTAATGGGAGGAGCCAGCAGGTGAGGATAAGTAAAGGGGCTGAGAGAGGATCAATACCTAGGTATTGGTTAGAGAAATCTCATCCAATATCCGTATTTCATTTAAATCACAGTATACTGAGTAATGCGATTAAAAGACTATGGGCAGTTGTAATAGGTCATAATCATTTTTTTGATGAGAGTCATGTAATGAGAAATAATATAATTGTTGGAATTAAGATTTTTAGCATTGTAGTAAATTTAAGTTTTGAAGGCGGTCTGAGCCGTGGGTTCGAGTAGCTGCTACTAGCAGGGCAAGGCCTGCGCCTGCTTCACAAGCAGAAAAAGTTAAAAGGATTATTGGGGTAATTGAGCATGAAGTGGAGTTTAGTGTTATTGATCAAAGGGCTAGGGCAATAAATAAGGATAGTATTATTCCTTCTAAACAGAGTAAGGCGGATAAAAGGTGTGATCGGTTGAATGCGAGGCCTATTAAGCCTAAGATAAATGCGGAGCTAAAACTAAAATAGATAGGGGACATAAGGTATTTATGGATTTTCACCATAATTTACTAAGCCGAAATTAGTGGTCTTGTTTTGGACTAAACACCTTGTTTACTCTGCTCATTCAAGACCGCCTTGAAGTCATTCATAAATAAGACCCAAGGTTAATAAAATAATAATACTTGTTGCTCACAATAATGAGGCGAGAGGGGTTAGTAGTTGATCTCCTCATGGGAGGGGTAGGAGGAGGGCAATTTCTAGGTCAAATAGTAGGAATAAAATCGCCACAAGGAAGAAGCGCAGTGAGAATGGGAGGCGTGCACTTCCTAATGGATCAAATCCACACTCATATGGGGATAATTTTTCGTTATCTGGATTTATTGAAGGAAGTCAAAATGCTACGAAAACAAGGATTAGGGAAATGAGGGCTGTCGCTGCGACAGACGATATGATGAGGTTCATTACTCCTCCTTGGATTTTAACCAAGATTAAATAATTGGAAATCACTTGTACTAATTTATACTAGAAAAGTAATTATGAGCCTCATCAATAGATGGAAACATAAAGGAATAATCATACTACATCTACAAAATGTCAGTATCATGCAGCGGCTTCGAAGCCAAAATGATGTTCTGATGTAAAATGATATTGGATTTGTCGTAATAGACAAACTATTAGAAATGTTGAACCAATAATAACATGGAGGCCGTGGAAGCCGGTAGCAACAAAAAATGTTGATCCATAGACACCATCGGCGATGGTGAATGGGGCTTCGTAATATTCTATGGCCTGGAGGGCTGTAAAATAAAACCCCAGTACTACGGTTAAAGCTAGGGCTTGAATTGCTTCTTTTCGGTTACCTTCTATTAAGCTATGGTGGGCCCAGGTTACTGTGACTCCAGATGCTAGAAGGACTGCGGTGTTTAAAAGTGGAACTTCAAAGGGGTCTAATGGATAAATTCCTGTTGGCGGTCAACACCCACCCAATTCTGGTGTGGGGGCAAGGCTTGAGTGGTAGAAGGCCCAGAAAAAGCCGAGGAAGAAGAAAACTTCTGATGTGATGAATAAAATCATTCCGTAGCGGAAACCTTTTTGTACTGGTGGGGTGTGGTGGCCTTGAAATGTCCCTTCTCGGATAACATCTCGTCATCATTGAACTATGGTTAGAGATAGGAGAATTAAACCTAAATAAAGGAGGTAAGCAGAGTGAAAATGGAATCAGACGGCTAAGCCTGATGTTATTAGTAAAGCAGCGACAGCTCCTGTCAGCGGCCATGGGCTGGGGTCAACTATGTGGTATGCGTGTGCTTGGTGAGCCATTAAACGTTTTCTTGTAAGTAGAGGCTTAATAAAAGAACAAATACGTATGCTTGAATTATTGCTACGGCAATTTCTAAGAGTGTTAATAGAAATAAGACTAGGGAGGTTAGTAGGGCTACGGCGGGTATAATAGTAATTAATACAAAGGCTGCGGTGGCGATTAGTTGTATGAGAAGGTGGCCAGCTGTAAGATTGGCAGTTAGTCGAACACCTAATGCTAAAGGTCGAATAAAGAGGCTGATAGTTTCGATAATAATTAAAATTGGGATTAATAGGGTTGGAGTGCCTTCTGGTAGTAGGTGCCCAAGAGCAATGGTGGGTTGATTGAGTACCCCAATTAAAACAGTTGTTAGTCAAAGGGGGATGGCAAATGCTATGTTTAGGGATAATTGGGTTGTAGGTGTAAAAGTATATGGTAGTAAACCAAGAAGGTTAATAGTAATTAAAAATAATATTAGGGCTGTTAAAATAGTGGCTCATTTATGTCCCCCAAGGTTTATAGGCTGTATTAATTGGTATGTAAATCGGTTAATAAATCAGGATTGGAGGGTTGTAAGACGATTATTAAGTCAGCGGTTTGTTGGAGCTGGGAAGATTAATCATGGGATTATAATTGCTAGGGCAATTAATGGGATTCCAAGGAGTGAGGGGCTTAAGAATTGGTCAAAAAAACTTAGGTTCATGGTCAATTTCAGGGCTCAGTTTTGGGTTTTTCAGCACTTTTTGTTGTAGGTTCATTATTGAATAGGTGTGTTATTACTTTTTTTGGTAAAATTGCTAGGAAGAAAATTCATGAAAATATGAGAATGGCAAATCAAGGGTGTGGGTTTAATTGAGGCATGTCACTAAGGGTGGTAGGGAGTCACCAATTTTTAGCTTAAAAGGCTAATGCTAAACCCATTGTAGCTTCTTAGTGAGGCTTCTTCTAACATTAATGAAGATCAGGACTCAAAGTGTTCTAGTGGTACTGCCTCTACTACGATAGGCATAAAGCTATGGTTAGCACCACAAATCTCTGAACATTGACCATAATAAACACCTGGTCGGGAAATAATAAAGGCGGTTTGATTCAGCCGTCCTGGGACTGCGTCTATTTTTACTCCCAAAGCTGGGACAGTTCATGAGTGTAAGACGTCTTCTGCGGACACTAGAACACGAATGGGGGATTCTATAGGTACAATTATTCGGTGGTCAGTTTCTAACAAGCGGAATTGTCCTGGGGTTAAATCTTGTGTTTGGATTATATAAGAGTCAAAGCCCAAGTCTTCATAATCTGTATATTCATAACTTCAATACCATTGATGGCCTATAGCTTTAATAGTAAGATGGGGGTCGTTGATTTCATCTATTAGGTATAAAATTCGTAAAGATGGGAGGGCAATTATAATAAGAATTACCGCAGGGAGAATAGTTCATACGATTTCAATCTCTTGAGAATCTAAGATGTATTTGTTTGTAAGTTTGGTGGATACTGTTGCTACAATGATATAAAGAACTAAAGTGCTAATTAAAAATACGATTATTAATGTGTGGTCGTGAAAATGGAGAAGTTCTTCCATAACTGGGGAGGCTGCATCTTGAAATCCTAATTGTGAGGGGTGTGCCATAAGTTAGGACTCGTAAGACTTGAACTTACAATTTTGCCTTGACAAGGCAGTGTAATACATTTTACTAGAATCTTACAAAGAAAGTGACAGAGTGGTGATGTGATTGACTTGAAATCAATATACGGGGGTTCAATTCCTTCCTTCCTTGTTAAAAATAAGTTCGTTGGGTTTGAACAAATGCTGGCTCTTCATAGGTGTGGTGGGGTGGGGGGCAGCCATGAAGTCATTCTACATTTGTATGTGGTATTTCAACAGATAAGACTTCTCGTTTAGCGGCGAATGCTTCTCAAATAATAAATAAGAATATGATTACAGCAACTAGGGAAATTAATGAGCCAATTGAGGAGACTGTATTTCAAAGAGCATATGCGTCTGGGTAGTCAGAATAGCGTCGTGGTATACCAGCTAATCCAAGAAAATGTTGAGGGAAGAAGGTTAGGTTAACTCCGGCAAATATTACCATAAATTGGGTTTTTGTTCAAGTTGAATTAAGAGTATACCCTGAAAATAGTGGGAATCAGTGGATGAAACCGGCCATAATTGCAAAGACTGCCCCTATTGATAACACATAGTGAAAGTGGGCTACTACATAATAAGTGTCGTGAAGGACAATATCTAAAGAAGAGTTAGCTAAAACAATTCCTGTAAGGCCCCCCACTGTAAATAAGAAAATAAATCCCAGAGCTCAAAGGAGTGGGGTTTCTCATTTAATGGAGCCCCCGTGAAGGGTTGCTAATCAGCTAAAGACTTTTACACCTGTGGGGATGGCAATAATTATTGTTGCTGAGGTGAAATAAGCTCGGGTATCAACGTCTATTCCTACTGTGAATATATGGTGGGCTCATACAATAAAGCCGAGTAAACCAATTGCTATTATTGCTCAGACTATTCCTATATAGCCAAAAGGTTCTTTTTTACCTGAATAATAAGCTACGATATGTGAAATTATTCCAAACCCTGGTAAGATTAAAATGTAAACTTCTGGGTGGCCAAAAAATCAGAACAGGTGTTGATAGAGAATTGGGTCTCCTCCTCCAGCAGGGTCAAAAAATGTTGTGTTTAAATTACGGTCGGTTAATAGTATTGTGATTGCAGCTGCAAGAACAGGAAGGGAAAGGAGTAGGAGGACTGTAGTTACAAGGATGGATCAGACAAAGAGTGGTGTTTGATATTGAGAAATGGCAGGTGGTTTTATATTAATAATAGTTGTGATGAAGTTAACAGAGGCTAAAATTGATGAAATACCAGCCAAGTGGAGTGAGAAGATGGCTAAGTCTACGGATGCGCCTGCGTGGGCTATATTACCTGCAAGGGGGGGATAGACCGTTCAGCCGGTTCCGGCTCCTGCTTCAACCCCGGCAGAGGCTAAAAGTAGTAGGAGAGAGGGGGGAAGTAATCAAAAGCTTATGTTATTTATTCGCGGGAAAGCTATGTCGGGTGCGCCAATTATTAGAGGGACTAATCAATTTCCGAACCCGCCAATTATTACAGGCATTACTATAAAAAAGATTATTACGAAAGCGTGAGCAGTAACAATAACATTGTAGATTTGATCATCTCCTAGAAGTGTTCCTGGTTGGCTTAATTCTGTTCGAATAAGTAAACTCAGGGCTGTGCCTACTATCCCTGCTCAGGCACCAAAGATTAAATATAGGGTGCCGATGTCTTTGTGATTTGTAGAAAAAAATCAACGGTTAATTGCCACAGGTAAGGTGACTGAGAATTAAGTGGCGGATTGTAATCCCGTGAACAGAGGTTAAACCCCTCTTCTTACCAAAGTTCCGCAGTAGATTTATACGTTGGATTGCAAATCCAAAACCGGAGGTTAACTCCTCCCGGGGCTTTCCTCCCGCCTCCCCGTATTACGGCGGGAGGAAGCCGTAGATAAAAGTTCGCTGGTTTGGACGCTTAGCTGTTAACTAAGATTTTTGTAGGATCAAGGCCTATTTATCTAGAAGGTTTTAGCTTAATAAAAGCATCTGGGTTGCATTCAGAAGATGTGAGATAAAATCTTGCAAGTCTTAACAGAAATTAGGGGATTTTCACTCCTGCTAAAAGCTTTGAAGGCTTTTGGTCTATTTAGCCTAAATTTCTTAAAGTGTTAATATAAGAATGGCAGGTGTTAGTGGTAAGAGTAGAATAGAGAGGGAGGAGGCTGTCATTAGGGTTATGTTTGGTTGAAGGGATTTTGTTCGTCATGAGGTTGATAGATAGATAGAGTTTGGGGATATGGTTAGGGTTGTAGAGTAGCATAGACGAAGGTAGAAGAATAAGCTAAGGAGGGCTGCGAGGGCTATAATGGTGGCTGGAATAGCCAGGTTTTGTTTGGTTAGTTCTTGTAAAATCAATCATTTTGGTATAAATCCTGAAAGTGGTGGTAGGCCACCAAGAGAGAGTAGGGTTATTAAGGTAATTACAGTTAGAAGGGGTGATTTGACTGTTGAGATGGCGATAGAATTAATTTTAGTGGAGTCGAAGAGTTTAAAGAGGAGAAAGGTTGTGAGGGTTATAATAATATATAAGGAGAGGTTGAGTTTGGTAAGGTTAGGGGAGTAATGTAGGATTGTAATTATTCATCCAAGGTGGGCGATTGATGAGTAAGCTAGGATTTTTCGTAGTTGAGTCTGGTTTAGGCCGCCTCAGCCCCCAACGATAGTTGAAGAAATGCCTAAGAATAGTAGTAAATTTGAATTAAGCAAGTGATGGAGTTGAAGGAGAATGGCAAAGGGAGCAAGTTTTTGTCAGGTGGCTAGAATTAAACCTGTGGTAAGGTCTAATCCTTGAAGTACTTCAGGTAGTCAAAAATGTATTGGTGCGAGGCCAATTTTTAAGGCTAATGCGATAGTTGCAAGTGTGGCGGATGTTGGGTTAAGTATTTCAAGTAAACTTCATTCGCCTGATGTTCAGGCGTTTGTAATACTAGCAAATAAAAGTAGAGCAGAGGCGGTTGCTTGTGTTAGGAAATATTTTGTGGTTGCTTCTACTGCTCGGGGGTGGTGTTGGCGAATTATTAAAGGGATAATAGCCAAGGTATTAATTTCAAGGCCTATTCATACCAGGAGTCAATGGGATCCAATAAATGTTATTATGGTTCCCAGGCCTAGGCTTGAGATAATAATGGTTAATACTACAGGGTTCATTAGTAGAGGAAGGATTTTAACCGACGTGGTTGGGGTATGGGCCCAAAAGCTTAATTAGCTGACTTTACTTAGGAAATAGTATAATTGGAAGTACCAAGAGTTTTGATCTCTTGGGTGTAGGTTCAAGTCCTATTTTTCTAATAGGAAGTGGAGAGATTTTAACTTTCATTATCCACTCTATCAAAGTGGTCCTTTAGTTCAGGCACACTTCCATCTAAGTTAGTGGAGGAAGGCTTGCTATAGCGAGTGGGAGGGCGGCGTGTCATAGGATGATGGCTAGGGTTAGTGGTAAAAAGTTTTTTCATACTAAGTGTATAAGTTGGTCATAACGGAATCGTGGGTAGGATGCGCGAATTCATAGAAAAATTATGGTGAGTAGTGTTGCTTTTATTATTAAATAAAATGTGGAAATTTGTGGCATTGTAGGGTTATAGGAGGAGCCCATAAATAAAATTACGGAAAGAGTATTTATTATTAAAATATTTGTATATTCGGCCAGGAAAAATAAGGCAAATGACCCGGCTGCATATTCAACATTAAACCCTGAGACTAATTCTGATTCTCCTTCGGTTAGATCAAACGGTGCTCGGTTGGTCTCTGCTAAAGTTGAGATATACCATATTATGGCTAATGGTCAGCCTGGAATTAATAGTCAGATTGTTTCTTGGGTTAGGTTAAAGGTGTGAAGTGTAAATCCCCCTGCGAAGATAATTATAGATAATAAGATGAGGCCTAAACTAACCTCGTAGGAGATAGTTTGTGCTACAGCTCGTAGGGCCCCTATAAGGGCGTATTTTGAATTTGATGCTCATCCTGAGCCTAGAATTGTATATACGGTTAAACTTGAGACTGCCAAAATAAATAAGAGGCCTAGGTTGAGGTTAATGATTGAATGGGGTAAGGGGAGGGGTATTCATATAAGGAGGGCTAGGGTTAATGCGAGGGTGGGGGTGGCTAAAAATAAAAATGGGGAGGACGTAGATGGCCGGATGGGTTCTTTGATAAAGAGTTTAATGCCGTCTGCGATGGGTTGAAGGAGCCCATAGGGTCCTACAATGTTAGGACCTTTACGGAATTGTATGTAGCCCAGGATTTTTCGTTCAACTAAGGTTAAAAAAGCTGTAGCTAAAAGAATAGGGACAATGTAGGCAAGTGGGTTAATAAGGTAGAGTAAAATGTGTTGTAGCATAATTAAGGAGAGGATTTGAACCTCTGAATTAAAGGACTTAGGTCTTTCGCATTTACCAGGCTCTGCCACCTTAACAACCCTTGTCTTGGGTTTTAGGTAATTTTTTCTTACCTAATTTAGTTTATTTCAGCAGGTGAAAAGGGAGCATACCGTTGGGCATTGGCTCCATTTTTCCGGTCCTTTCGTACTAGGAAAAATAAGTTCATAGATAGAAACTGACCTGGATTTCTCCGGTCTGAACTCAGATCACGTAGGACTGTTAATCGTTGAACAAACGAACCCTTAATAACGGTTGCACCATTAGGATGTCCTGATCCAACATCGAGGTCGTAAACCCTTTCGGCGATAGGGACTCTTGGAAAGGATTGCGCTGTTATCCCTAGGGTAACTTGGTTCATTGATCAGAAAAAATTCTGGGTCATTTTTCGGTAAATGTTTTATTAATTAGAACTGTCGTTCTAATTTTCAAGTATTAAATACTCAATCGATAGGGGGGATTTTTTTTCCCCCTCGGTCACCCCAACCAAAAACAATTAAATTAGAAATATTGTATGAGTGATTATTCCCAGGGGATTACAATTTTACATAGTTAATTTAAGTGTTTGAAGCTCCATAGGGTCTTCTCGTCTTATGGTAATATTCTCGCTTCTGCACGAGAAGATCAATTTCATTGATTAGAAAATAGAGACAGTTAAACTCTCGTGATGCCTTTCATACAGGTCTTCATTTAAAAGACAAGTGATTACGCTACCTTCGCACGGTCAAAATACCGCGGCCGTTGAACATTGTCACAGGGCAGGCGGGACCTCTTATGATAGTTAAACAAGAGGCGATGTTTTTGGTAAACAGGCGGAGTTTGTGTTTGCCGAGTTCCTTTATTTTCTTTTAATCTTTCCTTAATACACTCCTGTGTGGGGTTAACGAATTATTTAATAAGGTTTTCTAGTTGATAATAAATTATTATTATGTCCTCAGTTTGGGTTCGTTTAATTATCAGTGATTTAATTCTTTCTGATGTACACTTGTGTTAGGAGAGGTTTGGCCTCTTATTACTCATTTTAGCATAAGTTCTTTTATAAATGTATAAAATAATCCAATACAGGTAAGGGGGTTGTGAGATAATATCTAAATTATAGGTTTGCATGGAGCTGGAGCTGCGACGCTTACTTTACAGATGGCTGCTTTTAAGCCCACTGGGGGTAAAACCTTTAATAAAATGTGATCATTACCCGCCTTTAAAAGTTGTATCTTAATTTAGAAGGGCTGTACCTCTTCTAAATAACTACTAATTCTTATTTTTGGCCTTAAGAAGATGTTCTAGTCGGCGTAAAAAAATTAATGCAGAATTTAAGTTCTTTTCTTGGATAACCAGCTATCACTAAACTCGATAGGTCTGTCACCGCTACTCGGAAGTCTTCCCACTCTTTTGCCACAGAGACGGGTTGGCTCTAATGTGCTGCTCCGGAGTAGCTCGTTTAGTTTCGGGAAGATAGACTTAAGATCTCTTTGCCTAGTTGATCTAGCTAAATCATGATGCAAAAGGGACGAGGTTGAGTCTCTGCTTTTTATTACTTTAATTATTTGTTTCATTTCTTTTTCAGCTCTCCCTTGCGGTACATAGTCTATTGCGCTAAAATTTATTGTTCTGTCACCCATACTAAAAGGTGTAAAATGTTTTAATTTAAAAATTAATGGTGGATATAATTGATAGGGTTTTGTTTAAATAGGGTAATTAGGCTAGCTTTAATGTTCAAAATGACTCGAAGTGCGCGGGTTTGTCCTCGGTGTAAGGGAGGTGCTTTACTATTTAAGCTACATTTTGATTCCAAGTACACTTTCCAGTACACTTACCATGTTACGACTTGCCTCCTCTTAGTAAAATAATTTTTTTATAAAAAGTAAAGGTTTTGTTGAGGAGAGTGACGGGCGGTGTGTGCGCGCCCTAGAGCCGGCTTCAGGAAAATACTCTGATTTTTCCTTACTGCTAAATCCACCTTAAAGTAGATTTTCAGTTTACTATCCGTGTTTTCTTAGTAGAAAATGTAGCCCATTTCTTTCCACTCCATTCGTTACACCTCGACCTGACGTGTGGGAGTTAATTCTTTTTGCTTACTTCTTATCCTTCACAGGGTGAGCTGACGACGGCGGTATATAGGCGGTATTGGCAAGGAGTGGTGAGGTTTAACGGGGATTATCGGTTATAGAACAGGCTCCTCTAGGGGGGTCTAGGGCACCGCCAAGTCCTTTGGGTTTTAAGCTAGCGCTTGTAGTACTCTGGCGGACAATGTGGTAGGTTATTGTCTAAGTTTGTGGTTGGGCATAGTAGGGTATCTAATCCTAGTTTGGGGCCCAACTGTCGTGGCATCAAGATTTCTAATGTTATAAAGTCACTTTCGTTGTTGATAATTCCACTCATAGGAGCGTATAACGGCTTGATAAGGTCTTAACTTTAGTTGTTTAAGATTCTCTTAAACCACTCTTTACGCCGGGAAAATATTAATAAGGGTTACTCGTATAACCGCGGTGGCTGGCACGAGTTTTACCAACCCAGTCAACTCTAACTGATTCAAGCTTGCGCTTATAGAATCAATGTTTATTACTGCTGAAGTCCCATGGGGGTGTGGCTTAGCAAGGTGTCTTGGGCTACGTGTGTGTGCCTGATACCAGCTCCTGACCAATTAATAGGTTGATTAGGGCATTCTCACAGGGGTGCTGAAACTTGCATGTATAAGTCAAGTTACAATTAATACTGAGGCTAGGACCAAACCTTACATGCCTGCGGAAATTTTTATTTTTCATCTTAGCATCTTCAGTGCCATACTTTCAATTAAGCTACACTAGCGTCACATTGTGCAACACAAGTGCAACAATGTATAGCGGATATTTTCCACACGCAAAAAGGTAAAAATGTGCATTCGGCCCTCGTTTTTGGGGTTTTTCGAGAAAAGTCATTATGCATATTAGGGGGGAGGGGGGGTTTTTCCAAAAAAAACTAGTTAACAATCAGTCGTCTTTCTCTTCGGAACCCAAGGGGCACCTCTCAAAAAATAGTGAAAAGTCTAATATCTATGCTCGTATAGTGAAGTATGTGTCAAAGAATTGTATGCGAAACTCCATTAATTAATTATCGATTACCAAAATCTCTGAGGGTTAATGACGTATCTTTCTTAAGCAGAAGTAACACTAATCACGAAATAAAATAGTGTCTTTCATAATTCATACCTTCAATCCACTTGACAATATGGTCAACTTAATGACCAGAGTCCGAG